>NC_091983.1:137023164-137296230 GCF_044704955.1 Pristiophorus japonicus | reverse complement strand
CCGGGGTTGGGGGGGGTGGGGGTGGGGGGGAATGGGAACTGGGGGGGGGGGGGGGGGGGGAGCGTGGCAACTGGGATGGAGGAGCGTGGGTTGGAGGGCACTCAATGATCGAAGGGCTGGAGGAGAGAGCAGGGGTGCCTTCTTCCAGCCTCTCCTCCACATCCACCACACACACGTACCCCCCCCACATCCTCTCCCCACACACCCCGACAAACACCCCCACCCCCACACACACCCCCCCCATCCCACCCCCCCACACACACACACAAACCCCCCACCCCCCACACACACCGCACCACCCACACCCCCCCACCACACACACACCCCTTCCACCCCGCCACACACATACCCCTCTCCCACGCTCCCACACACCCGTCCCCACACACGCTCCCCCCTCCCAAACACACACACCCCCACACCCCCACTCCCACACACCCTCCCACCCCCCCCCACACACACCCACCCCCCCACATCCTCCCCCCACACCCCCACCCCCCTCACAAACACCCCCACCCCCACACACACACCCCTCACAAACACCCCCACCCCTCCCACACCCCCACACACACACACTCCCCCCCACACACCCCCCAACACACACACCCACACCCCCCCAACACACACATACCCCCTCCCACCCCACACACACATACCCCCTCCTATCCCTCCACACACACCCCCTCCCACCCCTCCACACACCCCTCCCACCCCTCCACACACAACCCTCCCACCCCCCCACACCGCCCTCCCCCCACCCCCCCCACACACCCCCCCCCCACCCCGCCACACCGCCTCCCACCCCCCCACACACACACACCCCCTCTCACCCCCCCACCCACCCCCCACACACCTCCTCCCACCCTCCCACACACACCCCCTCCCACCCTCCAAACACACTACACCCCCTCCCACACATACACCCCTCCCACCCCCCCACACACACACCCCTCCCATCCCCCCACACACACACCCCTCCCACCCCCCCACACACACCCCCCTCCCACCCCCCCACACACACCCCCTCCCACCCCCCACACACACCCCCTCCCACCCTCCACACACCCCCCTCCCACCCCCCAAACACACCCCCTCCCACCCCCCAAACACACCCCCTCCCACCCCCCAACACACAGACCCTCCCACCTCCCCCACTCACACACACCCTCCCACCCCCCCCCACACATACCCCCTCCCACACACATACACTCCCTCCCACACACACACCCCCTCCTACCCCACCACCCCTCCCACCCCCCCACACACACCCCCTCCCACCCCCCCACACACACCCCCTCCCACCCCCCCACACACACACCCTCCCACCCCCCCACACACACCCCCTCCCACTCCCCCACACACACCCCCTCCCACCCCCCCACACACACCCCCAAAACACACCCCCTCCCACCCCCCCCACACACATACCCCCTCCCACACACATACACCCCCTCCCACCATCCCACACACATACACCCCCTCCCACTCTCCCACACACACACACACACACTCCCACCCCCCCCCCCACACACACCCTCCCCCCACCCCACACACACCCTCCCACACACACCCTCCCACACATCCTCCCACCCCCCACACACACACCCTCCCACCCCCCACACACACACCCTCCCACCCCCACACACACACCCTCCCACCCCCCCACACACACCCTCCCACCCCCCCACACACACCCTCCCACCCCCCCACACACACACCCTCCCACACACACACCCTCCCACATCCCCCCCACACACACACCCTCCCACACCCCCCCACACACACACACACCTTCCCACCCCCCACTCCCATACACCGCCCCCCACTCCCACACATACACACACCACACACACACACCCCCGCACCCCTCACTGTCAGATACAGAGAGAGAGAGAGACACTACAGTGAGAGACACTGACAGAGACATCTTCCCTTAACATAAAGGTAGGACTTCTATTTTTTATTGATTGATTACTTATTACTTTGGTCTTGGTGCTTTCGGTACAGGGTTCCTTCTATTTTTTATTAATTAATTGCTTATTACTTTTTGTGCTTCGTTTTGTGCTTGGTGCTTTAAATGTACTGCTTTGTTTAGTGCTTAGCGCTTTAAATGTACTTTGCTTCTTTAATGTTGTTGTGAAGGTGTTTATGGAAAATCCTCTAACTTCCCTTACCCCCCCCACTGTTGTGATGTTGATGTGTCCTTTGTGTTTAATGCTTCCCATCCGCCGTTTCTGGCTGTGCCTGCACTAAACTTAACTCTAGGTAAGGTTTTTCAGAACTTACAAAAGTGGACACTTGCTCCATCCTAAATTAGTTTGTAGTAAGTTTTCACTGCTGAAACTTGCAAAACAGGCCTGAGTGGCTGGACACACCCGCTTTTCAAAAAACAAGTACCTGACCGAAAGCCAACCGAAACTAACTCACTAGAACTGGAGCAAACTAATATCCGAGAATTGCAATTTCTAACATACTCCAAACTAAACTAGTTGCCCCAAAAAACTAGGAGCAATTCCACTCGAAACTTGGGCCCATAGAGTGGCTATAGAGATAGTGGGCGCATTGGTCAAAATTTCAAGATTCTGGACAGGTTCCTGTGGATTGGAAGATAGCAAATGTATCCCCGCTATTTAAGAAAGAAGAGAGAGAAAACTGGGAACTACAGATCAGTTAGGCAGACATCAGTAGTAGGCCACTTAGAAAATAATAATAGAATTGGGCAGAGTCAACACGGATTTATAAACGGGAAATCATGTTTGACAAATCTGTCTGGTTGTAATTACAACAACAACTTGTATTTATATAGTGTCTTTAACGTAGTGAAAGGTCCCAAGGCGCTTCACAGGAATATTATGCGATAAATATTTGACACTTAGTCGAAATTAGTGCAGGTGATCAAAAGCATGATCAAAAAGGCACGTTTTAAGGAGCATCTTGAAGAAGGTAAGAGAGGTAGGGAGGAGGAGAGGTATAGGAAGGGAGCTCCAGAGCTTGGATTTTCAGAAGGCATTTGATAAAGTAACACACAATAGGTTATTGAACAAAATTAGGGCTCATGGAATTGGGGGCAATATACTATAACAACTTGTATTTAATGTAATAAAATGTCTCAAAGCGCTTCAAAGGAGTGATATAAGACAAAACAAATAAATTTGACACCGAGTCACATAAGAAGAAATTACAGCAGATGACCAAAAGTTTGGTCAAAGAGGTACGTTTTAAGGAACGTTTTAAAGGAGGAAAGAGGTAGAGAGGTGCTGAGGTTTAGGGAGGGAGTTCAGAGCTTGGGGCCTTGGCAGCTGAAAGCACGGCCACCAATGGTTGAGCAGTTATAATCAGGGATGCTCAAGAGGGCAGAATTTGAGGAGCGCAGACATCTCGGAGCGTTGTGAGGCTGAAAGAGATTATAGAGATAGGGAGGGGCGAGGCCATGGAGGGATTTGAAAACAAGGGTGAGAATTTTGAAATCGAGCATTGCTTAACCGGGAGCCAATGTAGGTCAGTGAGCACAAGGGTGGTGGGTGAGCAGGATTTGGTGCGAGTTAGGACACAGGTGGATACTAGCATGGATTAAGGATTGTTTAACAGGCAGGAAACAGAGAGTAAGAATAAACGGGTCATTTTTGGGTTGGTAGCCTGTAACTAGTGGGGTACCGCAAGGATCTATGACGGGACCAAATGTAATATATCCAAGTTCGCTGATGATACAAAGCTAGGTGGGAATGTAAGTTGTGATGAGATTTGCCAAGAGATTTCAAGGGGATTTAGACAGGCTAAGTGAGTGGGCAAGAACATGGCAAATGGAGTATAATGTTGAGAAATGTGAAGTTAGGAATAATAGACAGAGTATTTTTTTGATAGTGAGAGACGGTGGAAATGTTAGTGTTGAGAGGGTGTCCTGGTACACGAATCACTGAAAGTTAACATGCAAGTACAGCAAGCAATTTAAGAAAGCAAATGGTATGTTGGCCTTTATTACAAGAGGATTTGAGTATAAGAGTAAAGTGGCTGGATTTTCGGGTCTATCATCTCAGTTAGCGGCCAGAGGAGGCGTTAATGAGAGCATAAGAGGTTACCAATTGAGGTTGCAGTGTTTATCGCCCCAAACGAAAATTCATTAGAGGCTCATCGTGGGTGCAAACCAGTAGCGCCTGGCTGCTGACAATCACTCCGATCATGACGTATTCCTGGTGCAACACCCATACTTGCTCCCCGGTCGGAAAATTAGGTGCGGCCGCCTCATTTAGTGGCCGCCAAGAACTACGTCTGGAAAAACAGTCGGTACAGGCTTGCAGAGTTGTTAACTGGTGGCTACTTAAAGGGATGAGGTCCCAGTCAGTGCAACTTTTATACACAGAATGGTGGTAAGTCTCAGAGTTTGCAGCGGCAGACAGAAACAAAAGTTCAACTTGAGAAAAGTGATTTTGAAAACTTTAATGGGTGCATTACTGTGCTGCGCCTTTAAGACTCGGCTTTTCCCGGGATCTGAATTGGAGTTCGGCGCATGCACAATGATTTGGTTAAATTTAGTGCCGGCATTTTTGTTAACGTCCCCCCCAGCTCTGGTGTGCAATGGCTGGTTTAGCACCCCTATCAGCTCTTTGACCGATTCTGACGAATTTCTGAGCGGAGGGAGCAAACCTTTTCACGGCGCTAAAATTACCGCTCCACCTGGGTTGCCATTCTCCCCCAAGATATTATATCGGGCCCTGGTGAGACCACACCTGGAGTATTGTGTACAGTTTTGGTCCTCCTTACCTTAGGAAGGATATACTTGACATAGAGGGTGTGCAATGGAGGTTCACCAGACTGATTCCTGGGATGGGAGAATTGTCCTATGAGAATTGATTGAGTAGACTAGGCCTATATTCTCTAGAGTTTAGAAGAATGCGAGGTGATCTCATTGAAACATACAAAATTCTTACAGGGCTTGACAGGGTAGATGCAGGAAGGATGTTTTGCTTGGCTGAGGAGTCTAGAACCAGAGGTCACAGTCTCAGAATAAGGGGTTGGCCATTTAGGACTGAGATGAGGAAACATTTTTTCACTCAGAGGGTTGTTAAGCTTTGGAATTCTATAACCCAGAGGGCTGTGGAGGTTCAGTCCTTAAAGTATATTCAAGACAGAGATCGATAGATTTTTCAATATTAATGGAATCAAGGGATATGGAGATATGCAGGAAAGTGGAGTTGAGGTAGAAGATTAGCCATGAGCTTACTGAATGACGGAGCAGGTTTGTTATATTATATGGAGATGTAGATTAAATTGAATGAAGAAATTAAGGCCTTGAAATTGGATAAGGTTCGAAAACGGGCACGGGGATGGTGATGCGCGATCAACACATGCCCATTTCTTCCGATACAGGCAGTACGTAAACTTCGTGCTGCCTGGTAATTTACATGATTGCAGTGTGCAGCCCAGCACTGAATGCACTGCTAAGTGGCTGCATGCTCAGCAGGGGCCCAAGTTCGTATGAGGCTAGCACCAATTAAAGCTAGTCTGCACTTCTTAAAGCCAGCCTGAATCTCTTAAATGAGAAGTACAGTTTGACAAGAACAGGTACTGGAAGTTATTCCAAAAGTCAGTTTGATCTGGGAAAGAAACAGGAAAGGCACTGTTATGTATGTAAACTTTATAATAGTGTAAGAGTTGCCACCAGGGGACGTAGAGCCCATCAATGTCGATTCAAGCACTACGTGTGCAAAGGCTATGGAACAATGGGGCACCTCCAGCGAATGTGCAAATGTGCTGCGACTCACCACATGGCAGAGTCGGCAGGAGATGACCGATCCGGTGTGGATCACGCTGAACGAGTAAGAGAGGCAACTCAATCCGAGGCTGAAGAGGAAGTGTACGGGGTACACACCTTCACCACCAAAAGCTCTCCGATAATGTTGAAAGTCAAATTAAACGGCATACCAGTTTCCATGGAATTGGACACGGGGACGAGTCAGTCAATTATGAGCCAGAAGGCTTTTGAGAAACTGTGGGGCAACAAGGCACAAAAGCCAAAATTAAGCCCGATTCATACAAAGCTGCGCACTTACACCAAAGAGCTCATACCAGTCATTGGCAGTGCGGCAGAGAAGGTATCGTATGATGGAGTTGTGCATGACTTATCATCATGGATTGGAGCAGGCGATGGCCCAACGCTGTTCGGCAGAAGCTGGCTTGGAAAGATCCAATGGAACTGAGATATCAAAGTGCTATCTTTGGTGGATGACGCCTCGTGAGCTCAAGTGCTAAACAAATTTCCGTCGCTATTTCCGGCATCAAACATGTCAGGTCTGCCCCGTTTAAGCCCGCATCCAACGGTCAAGCGGAACGGGCAGTCCAAACTATCAAGCAGAGCTTAAAATGCATGATGGACGGTTCCCTGCAGACTCGGTTATCTTGGGTTCTGCTCAGCTACCGGACGTGACCCCACTTGCTTACCGGGGTTCCCCTGGCAGAATTGTTAATAAAGAGAGCACTCAAAACCAGGCCCTCCTTAGTCCACCCGGATCTCAATGATCATGTAGAAACCCGGCGTCACCGGCATAATGTGCACCATGATTGTGCAGCTGTATCGCGTGACATTGAGGTTAATGACCTTGTATTTGTTCTTAACCACGTCATGGTCCCAAATGAATTGCTGGCACTGTGTTAGCCAAGGAGGGGGATAGAGTGTTTGTTATCAAACTTCTGAATGGACAAAGGTGCAGAAAGCATTTGGATCAGACCAAACTACGATTCACTGACAACCAAGAACAGTTTGAAGAGGACATTATCATCATTGATCCACCCACACACACCCAACCAGCAATCGACCTCGCTGTCAATCACGAGGATGAACCCACCATGCCCAACAGTCCAATCAGACCAGCCACACCGCAGCACAGCAATGATCCGACCAACTCACCCAATGCCAGGACTTGAACTCAGGTGATCAACCCGGGAACAAAGAGCCCCTGATCGCCTCAACCTGTAAATAACTTGTATCTAAAACTTTTGCGGGGGGGGGGGGGGGGGCGGGGGGAGAAGTGATGTTATGTATGTAAACTTTATAACAGTGTAAGACTGGCCACCAAGGGGCGCACCTGTTGGAGACCCAAAGGTCACCTGCACACTTGGTGCAAGCAGCTATAAAAGGTTGTCTGCCATGCTGCTGCTTCACTCTGGAGTTTAATTAAAGAGACTAAGGTCACATCAGTTTGAGCTTACAGCATACAGTCTTGTGGAATTATTCTGAACATAACAGGCACAACATGCCAGAGAGAGCACTCTAAGGTTCTCTGATGCAGCATTGGAGGCCTTAGTGCAAGAGGTGGATCGGAGGAGAGGGATCCCTGTATCCGCAGAGGGTCAGGAGGCCCTCCAGATGGACACTGCTTAGACAATGGAAGTAGACAGCGGTGGAGGCCAATGCCAGCTGTGTTGCCCCGAGGATCTGGATGCAGTGCAGAAAGAGGTTCAATGACCTCTTACGAGTGGTCAACATCAGTGAATGCCACAATAACCTCACCCTCTGCTCAATGCACCACGCCCCCATCAGTCACCTACCAACAATTTATCAATCACGACTCATATCTCACATTCATAGCTTCACCTCACACTCACGTACCACTGCTGCAAGCTTCACACCCACATCTCAGCTTGCACACACTTCCTGCTCTTCAATCGTGACAGGCACATCATCCAAACAGATTGCCCCACTCACTGACACATTTTCCTCTCTCTTGTAGGAGAAAGTGGCGCACAAGCGAAGACAGCAGCCACTAACCGGAGGGGGACAGATGCGGCTGCATATCCTAACCCCGATGGAGGAGATGGTGCTTCCCATTATTAGAGCAACCGTAACTGAGGCTAAATCTATTGAAGATGACTGTATGCTCGTACCTAATCCTCCTTCTCACATCCCACCTCCCTCTTATCCTACAATCTCTTCTGATGTACCAGTTTGCTTCCCAGCCCTCCCCTCACCACAACCCTACCCTTGTGCCTTTCTCCTTTCAGACACCCAAGAACTCCAAACCGGGCAGGCAATGGTAGAAGACGAAGATGATAGTGATGAAGAAGAAACACCGTCACTCGATCTGACAATTGCAGCTACCAGCTCAGATACTGACACTGTGTAATTTAGAGTCGGGATCTGCACGTGTTAACTCACCACGTATGAATGGGCTGCAGCCAGGGCAGAGGGAAAGGGTAATGCAGGTGCCAGCTCCCTGGGTGAGTGGTTGTGCTGTGCAGAACTCAGATGAGGACATGATGGTGCGGCCTACAGAGGAACGCTGATGAGTATGCACAAAGAAATGCTTGGTGCATTGCCAGGCGTGCTAGAAAGCCTGAGTGCAATGTCAAGGAGCATTGAGGAGTCCGGCACAAACCTTGCACAGGGCTTTGCGCAGAGCTTGGAGCCCATCCTTTCCAGTGTGTGGAAGTGGTGGCCAACTCCATTAGTACACTTGTGGGCCTAACCATGATGCAGAGTTTCACGGTCGATGCCTCAGCTTCCATTGTAGCACAAGCAGAAGTCACCCAATGTTTGTGTGCTGCAGTGGAAGCTCAGGCTTCTGTCACACAAGCTCAGCTTGTTGCCACACAAGCTCAGATTGCTGCCATCATGGCTGCGGTTATCAGTGTTAAAAGGGGTTTGCAGGGTCTCACAGCAATCCAGCAATCTGTCCTCCAACAGATTACTAGGATTGCTGAGGTGCCGCTCCGGGGTAGTGTCAGTGGCTCCATGGAGCACGAACCTGCAGTCCTCGCTCAGTATGGCAGCATTTGTTCTCCCACCACTGCAACTCCACCAGTGCCCTTGCTGTTATCCATCAGTCAGCCAGCCCAGACTGCTGCCACTCATCCCGAGGTGGTGCTGGCCCCCAGTGTTGCTCGAGGTTGTTCTGCAAGGCCATCTGCATTCTCCCCCACTTAATGGTCAGCCATGCTGCAGGCACTGGGGTAGCATTTCGTAGGAGCTCTAGGATAGGCAAAAGCACACGGGAATAGGCACTAAGGGAATGCACAAGGGTGATTAGTTGACATTTGTATGAAATAGTGGAATGTTTTGATTTATAAATTTGGTTTGGAATGTTTGCTTTGTGGTGGCTTTTTTGGTAGCATTGTGGCCAAGAGGACGCTGTGACGGTCCGTATCAGAAGGAAAAGAAGGTATGGGACTATTGGTGAATGTGGAATTGTGATTGCGTTCACCGGAACCACAGTCGGATGAGTAGATCACGAATAGCCGGGCACAAAGGGGCTGTCTGGATTGCCTCCTCCCTTCCGCCTGCTCTTCTTTCTCCTCCTCCTCAGCTGATCACCGTATGCCTCGTGGCAAGGGCTGTGTCCAAATGATGGCGAGGTTGTGGAGCATGCAGCAGACCACGACAAATCTTCAGACACGCTCTGACGAGTACGGCAAGGCTCCTCCAGAGTGGTCCAGGCAGCAGAAGTGTTTGTTTAAGGATCCCAATGGTTTGCTTGAATCACATTCCATGTGGCAATTTGGCTTTCATTATATGCATGCTGGCCACGTGTGCTTGGGTTGCACACCAGAGTCATGAGCCAGGTGGTAAGCGGATAGCCGTTGATGACCAGCAGCCACCCTATGGTTTGGCGTGGTGGCTCAAATTCAAATGCCACAGAATGAAGGCATCATGACTGCTGACAGGATACTGAGCATTGACCTGCATGATGCCCAAGTATGGCCGCACATCAGCTGGACATTGAGGGAGTGGAATCCCTTCTGGTTGCGGTATATCTCCGCGTTCACATGCGGCGCCCGCAAAGCAATGTGTGTGCAGTCAATGTCCCCCTGCACCATGGGGAAGCCTGCTATTCTGGTGGAGCCATGTGCTCACTTCGCCTGCCTCTCTGGCTAGAGAGAATGAAATGTCTTCACTTCCCTTTGCATACAGAGCCTCCCTTATTCAACAGTGAATGGCAAACTGTGAGATGTTGGAAATATCGCCTGCTCCAGCCTGGAAGGCGCCCGACACACAGAAATTCATGGCCACGCTCACCTTCACAGCCACTGGCAAAACCATCCGCATCCTGCTCTGAGGCTGCAGGTCTGTCTGCAACAGGTGGCAGACTTCAGTGAGCACCTCCTTAGTGAAGCGGAGCTATCACATGCACTGTTCCCCGCTGAGGCTGAGGTGGGCAAATTGCTTCCTGAAGACCCTGGGTGGATATGGCCCTTCTCTCCCTCCTCCCTCTTCGAGCAGCTTGTTCTCCTTTGTGTTGTCTCTGCTCATTCCCCCCATCATGCTGCAAGCCAAGGGGGAGACAAACTACAGCACCCATGTCTGGAAGCAACTGGTCTGAGCAGAAGCCTTGAAGTAACCTGCCACACAACTCCCTTAAGACTTGGACAACTTTAAATAAGATACCAAACCAATAAACAGCTCTACAAACTCAGCAAGAGCCAGTAGAAATCAATCAGCAACTAACCTGAAAGCAGGTTAAATAGCACTGGTGGGGGATCCTTCTTGCTGCTGAACACGTGTTTAGATGTGTGAGGTTAAGAGAGGACGTTAACTTCAGTGTTGGTGTGAAAGCAGCATTGCACGCTGATTGACGACACGATCTGCGTACACTACATACTTCCGTTGCATGCTCCCGGCGCCGACGCAAACGACCTCTTTACTCGTTGGAGTTCAGAAGGATGAGGGGTGATCTTATAGAAACATTTAAAATAATGAAAGGGATAGACAAGATGGAGGCAGAGAGGTTGTTTCCACTGGTCGGGGAGACTAGAACTAGGGGGCACAGCCTCAAAATACGGGGGAGCCAATTTAAAACCGAGTTGAGAAGGAATTTCTCCTCCCAGAGGGTTGTGAATCTGTGGAATTCTCTGCCCAAGGAAGCAGTTGAGGCGAGCTCATTGAATGTATTCAAATCACAGATAGATAGATTTTTAACCAATAAGGGAATTAAGGGTTATGGGGAGCGGGCGGGTAAGTGGAGCTGAGTCCACGGCCAGATCAGCCATGATCTTGTTGAATGGCGGAGCAGGCTCGAGGGGCTAGATGGCCTACTCCTGTTGCTAATTCTTATGTTCTTATGTTCTTAAAATGGCGTCCAATGTAGCCTGTGGCAGAAGTGCATGTGCGCTACGGATCCAAATTTCTAGCCATAAGACTTCACAACATTCTGCTTCTGGCTACTGTGTATCAGTGAGATTCTGTTGCAGTTGATGTTTCAACAGAATAATCCACTTTCGTGCCATTTCACTGAACTATCACTTAAAAATCTGGTTACTTTAATTTTGTTGAAAAGCACTATTTCTAATGTTGCAGTTTCAATGAACCACAAGTATTTTCATTCATTATCTTCCTATGAATTGCAAAAGCATCAAATGCCTTTGACATTATTATTCTTAGGAAATGTCACCAGATGGTGCATTCCATTTCTATCTGTGGTCAGTATATTTTAACCAGACTGACCCATCAACAGGCTGGAGCCATTGGAGGGAGCAGCTTATACGTAAGAATTACAGGAATAATTCCTGTCTATGCACATGGATAAATTATTATTGTTTTAACAAAAGAGTAAAGCTTGGTAAATTGTCAATCTTTACTCTGAGTTCTACATTAAGGATATATAGCCATTTTCACATACATCAGAGCTCCTCTATCACATTCCATTGACAATAATAGTAGGAAATTCTTCAGCATTTATGTTTACATTAACACTTCCTGTTCTTTAGTTAATTCTATATATTGATTCTCTGCTCCCATTTTATCAGAGTGACTGTTCCAATTGTGAAAAAGGACAAACACTATAAAATATGATGGCAAATACTTGTATAAACAGCTTTAAATTTATTTTTAACATTGCACAGCCTATGGAAGAGTGCTCTTTCTGTAGTATTTGGAAGTAATTCGCTTCGATCAGAGTAAATATTTCTCCTTGATTACAATCAGACTTTTTTCTGCATATTACACATATTTTTCCATATTTTTTGGTATTTCTTTCAAGCTCTTCCTGAATGCTTAAGTGAATGTGCATCAAATATCTAATGGGACAATGGTAAATATAGTTTTAAAACAATCGATATTCACATCTGGCTAAGATTGCTGTATTTCATTAACTCATACATTACCTGGTAAGTGACAATAGTTGCTTGCTTAATGACTGTTAACTTAGGAAGGATACCCATACTCTTTCTGTTCTATTTCCCGCAATCCTCTATGAAACGCATTTTAGGTACTCAAATAGAACAGGACAAACATGGGTGTAAAATTCCCAATTTTTCCCTCTGAGAAGCCACAAAATGGGCGATGATGGGGAACACTAATATATCTGTGCAGCAGGAGGCCTGACTTTGAGGATGGGTTTGAACATATGAAGTGAAGATGTGCAGCTTTGGAGCACCAACATGTGATATCACAGAGTGCTAAACAATACATCCCATTCCCCCTTTCCACTCTCAATTAAGTGTTGGACCTAGTGCATAACTATAATATTTTAAAATGCCCAAATCACAAAGAAATGTGAAAAAAAGACTGTAATTTGGTTTCTTCAGAACAGTAAACGTCCTAGCAGTTCCCAATTTGCAATATAAATTAACTCGAAATGACCTTGGAACTTACAGTAATTGGACTTCGTGGGGAGGGCAGGAGTCTCTCCGCTGGGAGGGAAAGCAATCAAGGAGTGAGTCATCCCAAGACCACTTCCATTTGTTGATTGACACTCCATTAAGAGGGATCTGGGAATAGTGGAAACAGAAACATTCTGAAGCTAATATTTTAACTTTAAAGCAAAACGTTTGATGTTAAAGGAATCATTTCATGTTAAATTTAAATAAATCATCAAACTTGATGATCTTTACAAGGCCTGGATGGTACATGGTTTACCACAATACCCTTTCACCGACAGGGTTTTGGGTTTAAATCCAGTTCACAACAAAGGTACAAATTCGACTTATTTTATTGTCTATTGGGGCTCAACGTGAAATGGATGTGGATACTCTCAATCTAGTTCCTGGTGGGCACAGCCACACAATACCAAGCTACCCGTGATTTTTGCATTAAATGGATATTAATTTAGCACCTCACTCATAAAGGTCACAGGATTGCTGGGCTAGGAGTTGGATAAATTCACACAAGTGCAGTAGGGTTGCAATAAATGAGCTTTATTGTGCAATTGCCTGTGTTATAAATGACATGGGAATGCTCAATGCTAACATTGGATGACAAAAGTGGGAATTATTCCATTTGTCCCCTGAATGAGCACAAAATTCACAACAAAAGGTTAGCGAAGAATCAAATGCCAAGCTCAGTCATTTATATTAACTATTTCAGGTTCATTTGAATATCTAAATGTGGGGCTGTTTATAAACTTTTGCCGGAATTTCCCTTGGGTAGGCGGGTTAGAGGCGGGAGGCTTCCGAGTCAGGCAGGAAACCCGGGAGGCTGACAGCTTAAGAGGTGGGAAGGCCTCAGAAGTGAGGGGCCGGTCTGGGGAGGGATCGCGGGAGGAGGATCAGCAAAGGTTGGGGATTGGGAGGGGGAAAAGAGCATTGGCAGGGGGCAGTGAGGAAGAAGTGGATTGGGGCTGGCCACCGGCTTCATCATCATCATCGGGGATGGGTGGGGTGGAGAGGCCTGGAAAGATGATCGGAGCCCTGGAGCTAGGATGTCGGGGGGATGGGTCGGGATCCTGGATCCAGGAAGTAGGTATAAGGCCACTTACCTCCCGGTTGCAGCAGTCTCCACCTCTGTTTTACTATCGGGTTTCACGAATTGTGTGAAACCCGTCTTCATTAAATGGAGGGGAAAAGAAAGAGTCTTCCAGCCTGATTACAATATTTGAATTGAGGTAGCGCTCCCCCCCCCCCAGGAGCAGGTGGGTTGCCTGCCCCCCGCCCCGCCTCCGGCAAAACCGGAACTGGGCGGATTGGAGGTGGGATCGGGTCGGGAATCCCATTTTTAACAGTTTAACTGCCCCAACACTCCAAACCCACCATTTTATCAGGGGCCTTTATGTTTGGCTTGGACTATACCTTTAATGCACAAAGGACAAATAACCATCTGTTGAGTGTGCAGCTTATGAAGCTGATTGCTGACAATCTATCAAAAGGCAGGGTTGGTGAGGTGGGGAAGAATTGCTGCCATCTTGGCTACTGTACTGGAATGTGACCATTTGAACTTTGACTTAGAATTAACAACCAGGATTTTATAGTTTCTGAACCCAAATTTCAACCTGAAGTCAATGCTTACCTGGAATCTCCTTCCTAACTTTTTTAAAATTAAAATTTGCAAGTATTATCAAATTAACAATGTCAGACTGATCACCCACATTCATTTACCAAAATGTTATGGCTTTCCGGTTTCAATGCACATCGAGCAGCACTCATTGATCGCTGTACTGGGATCATTTGGGCAATATAAAACTGTATTGTTTTAAATAAGGTTAAATTATAAAAACTGGAGCCATGCAAAGCCAACAAATTCCAATCATATTCTTGTAGATAGGTGAGAACAGTGGAGTGAATATATAAAGCTCCCGTTTCATTCTGCACATGTCTATCTGCAGATTGAAAGGGGAGTTTTACATAGAAACATAGAAAATAGGTGCAGGAGTAGGCCATTCTGCCCTTCGAGCCTGCACCACCATTCAATAAGATCATGGCTGATCATTCCTTCAGTACCCCTTTCCTGCTTTCTCTCCATATCCCTTGATCCCCTTAGCAGTAAGGGCCATATCTAACTCCCTCTTGAATATATCCAATGAACTGGCATCAACAATTCTCTGCGGCAGGGAATTCCACAGGTTAACAATTCTCTGAGTGAAGAAGTTTCTCCTCATCTCAGTCCTAAATGGCTTACCCCTTATCCTACGACTGTGTCCCCTGGTTCTGGATTACCCCAACATCGGGAACATTCTACCAGCATCTAACCTGTCCTGTCCCGTCAGAATCTTGTATGTTTTGATGAGATCCCCTTTCATCCTTCGAAATTCCAATGTATAAAGACTCAGTTGATTCAGTCTCTCCTCACATGTTAGTCCAGTCATCTCGGGAATCAGTCTGGTGAACCTTCGCTGCACTCCCTCAATAGCAAGAACGTCCTTCCTCAGACTAGGAGACCAAAATTGAACACAATATTCCAGGTGAGGCCTCACCAAGGCCCTGTATAACTGCAGTAAGACCTCCCTGCTCCTATACTCAAATCCCCTAGCTATGAATTCCAACATACCATTTGCCTTCTTCACGGTTTGCTGTACCTGCATGCCAACTTTCAATGACTGATGAACCATGACACCCAGGTCTCGTAGCACCTCCCCTTTTCCTAATCTACTGCCATTCAGATAATATTCTGTCTTCGCGTTTTTGCCCCCAAAGTGGATAACCTCACATTTATCCACATTATTCTGCATCTGCCATGCATTTGTCCACTCACCTAACCTGTCCAAGTCACCCTGCAGCCTCTTAGCGTCCCGCTCACAGCTCACACCACCACCCAGTTTAGTGTCATCTGAAAACTTGTAGATATTACACTCAATTTCTTCATCTAAATCATTGATGTATATTGTAAAGAGCTGGGGTCCCAGCACTGAGCACTGCGGCACTCCATTAGTCACTGTCTGCCATTCTGAAAAGGACCCGTTTATCCTGACTCTCTGCTTCCTGTCTGCCAACCAGTTCCCTATCCGCGTCAGTATATTACCCCCAATACCATGTGCTTTAATTTTGCACACCAACATCTTGTGTGGGACCTTGTCACAAGCCTTTTGAAAGTCCAAATACACCACATACACTGGTTCTCCCTTGTCCACTCTAGTAGTTATATCCTCAAAAAATTCCAGAAGATTTGTCAAGCATGATTTCCCCTTCATAAATCCATGCTGATTTGGACCGATCCTGTCACAGCTTTCCAAATGCACTGCTATTTCATCCTTAATAATTGATTCCAACATTTTCCCCACCACTGATGTCAGGCTAACCGGTCTATAATTACCCGTTTTCTCTCTCCCTCCCTTTTTAAAAAGTGTTGTTGCATTAGCTTCCCCCCAGTCCATAGGAACTGATCTAAATTCGATAGACTGTTGGAAAATGATCACCAATGCATCCACTATTCCTAGGGCCACTTCCTTAAGTACTCTGGGATGCAGACTATCAGGCCCCGGGGATTTATTGGCCTTCAATCCCATCAATTTCCCGAATACAATTTCCCGCCTAATAAGGATATCCTTCAGTTCCTCCTTCTCACTAGACCCTCGGTCCCCTAGTACTTCCGGAAGGTTATTTGTGCTTTCCTTCGTGAAGACAGAACCAAAGTAGTTGTTCAATTGGTCTGCCATTTCTTTGTTCCTCATTATAAATTCACCTGAATCCGACTGCAAGGGACCTACGTTTGTCTTCACTAATCTTTTTCTCTTCACATATCTATAGAAGCTTTTGCAGTCAGTTTTTATGTTCCCGGCAAGCTTCTTCTCGTACTCTATTTTCCCTCTCTTAATTAAACGCTTTGTCCTCCTCTGCTGAATTCTAAATTTCTCCCAGTCCTCAAGTTTGCTGCTTTTTCTGGCCAATTTATATGCCTCTTCCTTGGATTTAACTCTATCCTTAATTTCCCTTGTTAGCCACGATAGAGCCACCTTCCAGTTTTATTTTTACTCCAGACAGGGATGTACAATTGCTGAAGTTCATCCATGTGATCTTTCAATGTTTGCCATTGCCTATCCACCATCAACCCTTTAAATATCATTTGCCAGTCTATTCTAGCCAATTGACGCCTCAAACCATCACAGTTACCTTTCCTTACGTTCAGGACCTTAGTTTCTGAATTAACTGTGTCACTCTCCAACTTAATAAAGAATTTTATCATGTTATGATCACTCTTCCCCAAGGGGTCTCGCACAACAAGATTGCTAATTAGTCCTTTCTCATTCCACATCACCCAGTCTAGGATGGCCAGCTCCCTAGTTGGTTCCTCGACATATTGGTCTAGAAAACCATCCTTAATACACTCCAGGAACTCCTCCTCCACCGCATTGCTACCAGTTTGGTTAGCCCAATTAATATGTAGATTAAAGTCACCAATGATAACTGCTGTACCTTTATTGCACGCATCCCTATTTCTTGTTTGATGCTGTCCCCAACCGTACTACTACTGTTTGGTGGTCGTACACAACTCCCACTAGCGTTTTCTGCCCCTTGGTATTCCGTAGCTCCACCCATACCGATTCCACATCATCCAAGCTAATGTCCTTTCTTACTATTGCATTAATTTCCTCTTTAACCAGCAATGCCACTCTGCCTCCTTTTCCTTTCTGTCTATCCTTCATAAATATTGAATAACCCTGGATGTTGAGTTCCCAGCCTTGGTCACCCTGGAGCCATGTCTCCGTGATGCCAATTACATCATACCCATTAACTGCTATCTGCACAGTTAATTCGTCCACCTTATTCCGAATACTCCTCGCATTGAGGCACAGAGCCTTCAGGCTTGTCTTTCTAACACACTTTGCTCCTTTAGAATTTTGCTGTAATGTGGCCCTTTTTGCCTTAGGTTTCTCTGTCCTCCACTTTTACTTTTCTTCTTTCTATCTTTTGCTTCTGCCCCCATTCTACTTCCCTCTATCTCCCCGCATAGGTTCCCATCCCCCTGCCATATTAGTTTAACTCCTCCCCAACAGCACTAGCAAACACTCCCCCCTAGGACATTGGTTCCAGTCCTGCCCAGGTGGGACCAGTCCAGTTTATACTGGTCCCACCTCCCCCAGAACCAGTTCCAATGTCCCAGAACTTTGAATCCCTCCCCTCTGCACCACTCCTCAAGCCACGTATTCATTTGAGCTATCCTGCGATTCCTATTCTGACTAGCACGTGGCACTGGTAGCAATCCTGAGATTACTACTTTTGAGGTCCTACTTTTTAATTTAGCTCCTAGCTCCCTAAATTCGTCTTGTAGGACGTCATCCCATTTCTTACCTATATCATTGGTACCTATATATATTTGAAGATGAACTATTTGCAATCCAAGTAGTTATTGTAATGCAGAATAGTTCGATGAAGTGGCTTTTATTCCATTTGAACTGCTGTATGGTTTTAGGTGCTACACCAATAGTGAGTAAATTACTAACTCAGAATTGTGCCAGGAATCACTTTGTTGCTGTAGAAGTGAATACCCACACTTAGATTTTATTTATTTTAAAGGAAAATAACACAATGGTTAATGCCACAAATGTGCTGATATTTCTCAGTGCTTTCATGGTAAAGAAACAGTATAACAGACAGTTACCATAGTGTTGCCATGTTTACACAGCCACTGACCTGATTGTTATGTTATGTGGTTGGGTCACCACTTGTGAAAACATGCTAATACACTGGTACCCATCTGTTATCTTTGATAATGCCATGTACTGTAATTTAAAATGTTTATCAATTTGCGAAAATTTCCAAGTCTTATTTTTTTAGGAGACTAAAAGCCTCACCCATTCTTTATAAAACATAAGCCTCTAGTTTTTCATTGCAGCTAGCTATTCCATGCTACCTGCAGGGACTTAAGCACAGCAGCTGAAGTCAGAAATTTCAGTCATTTCCTCTGCCTGGGAAGCCACAACCTCAGGCAAAGCTGGCAAAGATAATTATTGGTACAATGCAGTCAAAGTGGTCCAGATGATCTAAAGAGCTGCTAAGGGCAGCAGTGACCAAAGATTAATAACACAGCCGAAATGTAAAAGTATATACATAAATTGCCTAAAATTATCAAACAATTAAAAGGAGTTACCTTTCAATTTACTGTTAAATTGTCTCTGATAAGAATAACTCAATTTTAGCAAAGAAAAGAGATGATATTAACTAGAACTCTTTTCCTTTCTTCCATAGTGGAAGATTTCATGTTTTACAACTTAAATTTATGCATCATCTTGAACATAAAGAAAATCATCCAAAGATGCTTCATAGATGTAAGGAGAATGGACACTGAGCCAGGGAGAGAAATTAAAAGGGGTGACCGAAAGTTTGATGAAAGCAATGGGTTTTGAAGAAGGGTTTAGGGATGGAATTTCAGGTGGCTGGAGGCTGTGCCATCTAATGGATTGAAGGGTGTGGGGAGGTGAGGATGCATAAAAAACTCGAGTTGCTGAGGAGATACTGGGACCCGAAATTTCCGGAAATGGTGTAATTGGCAAGATACAACAATCTTGCCATTGGAACTTTATGCCAAAGTTTCCGGGGAATCACATGAGCTTCGCCAGAATGAAAAAACCCTGTGTTAAACTGGCATACATCAGCATAAACAATCAGGTCCTGAAGCAAGTGTGGAACTTATCCAAAATTCCCTCTTTTATGTATAAAAATTAAAGTTTGAAACCATCAAACAATACTTTATGCACACTCAGCACACATATTTAAGAACATGCAAACGTGTAAGCTTATCAATTTTAATGTAACTCATTTCAATAGCATATAAATGTATTCAAAGATCCTGAAAATACAGTGTAGGAGAAAAAAAAATTACAAACAAATCACCATAAAACATTAGAAATATGACTTCAGGTCTTATGCACCTAATATTTTAGTATTACATAGTATTTACAGCACAGAAACAGGCCATGCAGCCCTATGGTCTGTGCTGGTGCTTATGTTTCACACAAGCCTTCTCCCACCTTACTTCAGCTAACCCTATCAACATATCCGTCCATTCCTTTTGCCCTCATGTATTCATCTAGCTTCTCCTTTAACGCCCATTCAGAATGCACATATATGCAGGAACCTGATGTTTTCCAGTCTATTACACGAGCATTGAAGCTATGTTAATGAGCGGAGCGGGGTTTTGGCAATGGTTTCACTGAATGGGCACAAAAAATTAAGGCAATTCGAATGTAGTGAAAAAACAGGCATCAGTCACTTAAGCCCAATTGTCCTCAATCTTTTTTGTTGAAAATCAACATTCCGCCATACTTATGCCATTGTTTTGCCGCAAGTTTTTAGGAAATACCGAGCCATTTTCTTTTTAAAAGATAAGAACAAGCTAAAGTACTATGGGGGAGAAATTTGGCGGCTTAGCGCTTCCCGATCGCAACAACGCCCACAACTTCAGTGCCGGTTTAGCACTGGCGCTAACACTTAGCGCCTGGGCCTCCAGCACCTCGCAGATTGTGACATCATATAGCGCCCTTTATTGCCTCGGATGTGAAATTGCCTGCCGTCCCCTACTGTATTGCTGGGCGTGAACAACGGTAGGAAGAGAAGGAATTGTCAACTAGGCTGGCCGCTTGGGGAGCACTGATTAAAGGGAATGATTTTCAGGTAGACCAACCTTTATTATTTGCACCAGTCTGGTGCCTGCTGAAAGTTTTTGATGTTTCATTGCTGCAAGATGTCCAAGCCCTCCACTTAATGAGTGTGTTTGGGGCTGTAATGGCAGTCGCGCAGGTCGCCTTGCAATGCAGAACTGCCAACAAGTAGGTTGTGCAGCATCATTGGCCCTTCCCCTTAAAAGAGGGAAGCAGACTCTGATGCCATTAGCAATGTGCTCCAAATTATTCAGCGCTTTACCACTACTGCCCCACTCTTGGACTTTCGCACCCTAAGAGAAGTGGTTAGCGCTTGATTTAGCGCTCCACTTCCCTCTTGGAGCACGAAAACTAAATTTCCTGGCAGGAAACAATTATTTCTACTTTTCAAAAGTTAGCGCCCCAACTGTGGAGCTATGGAATTTCTAGCTCGAAGATAGATTTATTGGCGCAGTACTATCTATGCAGCCGTCAGCTTTAACTAGCTGCATATCCAGTTTTGCATATTCTTCGCAGCTCTTGACACTTAAAATGGAGACTGATCAGCAAGACATCAAGTATAAAAGCCCAGAGACCAACGGTAGTAGTCTTAGCCCTGGTTCGTGCAAATGTCCTGCTGAGGACCATGATGGAGAAAAGCCTTTGAGATCTCGGAATAATAACCAGTGTGTGGAACCATGGCTTCTGTTGCAGAGCAATAATGCTGAAGCAGTGATTGGAAAAGGTGGCAAAAAAATCAAGTCTTTGCGTACAGACGAAACGCAAGACCATCAGCAGGCCGGGGCCATTGGAGGGAGCAGCGTGCGGTGGCCCAGCCCGGAAATCGGCGTGGTCCCGACCTGCAAGACCATCAGCAGGCCGGGGCCATTGGAGGGAGCAACGTGTGGCGGCATGCCACTGCAGTGAGCAGCACGTGCTGCTGCAGGAGCGTGATGGCTGCGAAGCCAGGTCGCTGATTGCAGTGTGGGCAGGCACAGCAGGAGGGACGAAGGAGCAGCAAGAATTTGTAGATGGAAGTGACTGGGGCCCAGGAGAGGCGCGAGTTTGGGGCTCAGAAGAGGTGAGGGCCCAGGGCCTACACTGCGATATGTGTGTGTGCTAGGACTGTGCAGCAGAGCAGGTCTCCAGTCGTCCTGGACCAGTGGACCAAGACCTAGCTCTGTCAAGCCCGTGTGGTGGCTGGTGTGCAACGGCCACCACACGTTAAAAAAATCCACGCACAGGCATCTTCCACCTTTCAAGATGTAGTTCTGGATCTGGAATATTAGTTCTGGATCTGGAACATTGAAACACCTGCGAACTCATCCCTTTTTGGCATGGAAGCAAGTTATCCTCACTTCGAGGGACTGCCTATGATGAAGACATCATAGATTCATCAATGGAGAGCGGAGATCTGTGGCTATGCTGCCTGTCTGCATGTCTGTAGAGAAGTAAACCTCTGTGATACAACAACAACTTGTATTTATACAGTAAAACGTCCCAAGATGCTTCACAGGAGGGTTGTCAATAAAAATTTGACACCGAGCCACATAAAGAGATAAGTAGATGATCAAAAGCTTGGTCAAAGAGGTACGTTTTAAGGAGTGTCTTAAATGAGGAAAGAGAGGTTAGAGAGGTTTAGGGAGAGAATTCCAAACCTTCGGACCAGCTGAAAGCACGGCCACCAATGGTGGAGCGATTAAAATCGGAGATGCTCAAGAGGCCAGAATTGGAGGAGCGCAGATATCTCAGAGGGTTGTGGGGCTGGAGGAGATTACAGAGATAGGGAGGGGCGAGGCCATGAAGGGAACTGAAAACAAGGATGGGAATTTTAAAATTGAGGCATTTCTTAATCTGGAGCGAATGTAGGTCAGCGAGCACAGAGGTGATGGGTGAACGGGACTTGATGCAACTTAGGACATGGGTAGCAGAGTTTTGGATGACCTCAAGTTTATGCAGGGTAGAATGTGGGAGGCTGGCCAGGAGGGCGTTGGAAATAGAATCCTACTAGCTACATGGCAACAGTAACTACACTTCAAAAATACTTGATTGGTTGTAAAAAGTGCTTAAGGACGTCCTGAAGTCGTGAAAGCAGCTATATAAATGCAAGTCCGTCTTCCTTTCTCTTTATTTGTTGGCTTCCAACTGTTGGAAGTTTCACTAAATTGAGAACAACCGATGGGTTAATCAGCTCTTCTCAATCTATAGATATAGAAACCACCGGAATTTAAATAAAAACTTTTAAAGGCAAGCTAAGAAAACATGAAGTGAAATCAAAATGAGTGTACTGTCTGGAGGTATTTGTACTAACTCTGATACTGGTTTGCACCATTTGCTTTATCTATTTGACAGCAGCACACTGAAAATATCAGCACAGCACCAAAGGTACCATAAATAAAGCACAGGATTGACCCATTGAAAGGTCTCACAGGTTATTATTGAAAAGCTACTTCAGTCCGAGGGACTGCCTATGATGATGATGATGACTTCAGCTTCTAAAAAAAAATCTCTATCCTGTTTTGAAGGTGATTTCCCTTAAAAGCAGTTTCCCTTAATAAATTTCATAGATCAATTAATTTTGAATAAAAGTTCGCTTTTTGTTGGAAGATTCTGCACGCTGTTTAGAGAAACACACTGATCTGTTTTCAGCAACAGCACTTGGCGTTCCTTTGTTAAGTGACATTTACAATAACCTTTACGTGAGCTGCTTGCTTTAAAAAAAACAACATTAATGTAAGGAGGGAAAAGCACAACTGAACCATTGAACACAAGAACAGAACAAAAGACAGATTGAGCAGCTAGTCAGCTCATTGAAGCTCAACCCTCCAATAGATCAATTATCTCTCCTTTCATTGAATAACTCCAATGCTTTTGACTCCATTACCTTCCTTGGCAGAGCATCCGACGAAACATTTATAACTGAGTGAATAGTTTTTTTTCTCATATCTGTTCTATACATACTTTTCAGTATTTCAATTTATATCCTGTGTTTCTTGGTGTACTTTGAAGAAAGAATCTGGGTTCAACTTATCATTTAATATTTTACACACATCAAAGAGGACCCCCTAAACCTCCTCCTCTGACTATTCCTTCAATTGGAGTTGGGGAAGTTGGAGGTCACAAAATGAGTAATAAGTGATCCAATACACCACATTATGGGCTCAAGTTTTGGCCTGAGTTCCTCCTATTTTTTTGGAGCAACTAGTTTAGAATGGAGCATCTTAGAAATTGAAATTCTTGGCATTTAGTTTGCTCCAGTTTTAGTGAGTTAGATAAGTTTCATTTTAGAACAGATTTTTTTTAAAAAGGGGGCGTGTCCAGCCACTTATGTCTGTTTTGCAAGTTTAGGCAGCGAAAACTTACTCCAAACTAACTTAGAATGGAGTAAGTATAGATTTTTGAATGCTCAGAAATACCTTGCCTACACTTATAAATCAGGAGTAGGGAATGAGAGATGGGGGAGGAGGGAAGGGGGGTTTACAAACATTAAACACTTCACTTTTACAAATAAAGAGCCATCATCAATAATAAATGATAAATAAATCAATCATAAAAAAATCAATAAATAAAAAATTAAGTTTCTACTCACTGACTGCAGCACCGGGAGCCCTCCAACAGCATGCTGGGATGGGGCCCACCCAGTGTCTCTCTCTCTGTCAGTGTCTTTCTGTGTTTCTGATAGCGAGGGGTGGGGGTAGGAGGGGAAGGGGAGGAGAGGGAGGATAGGGGGAGGAGGGGTAGAGGGGATGGGGGGAGGGGGTGAGGATGAAGGGGAGGAGGAGGGGGAGGAGGGGGGTGGAGGAGAGGGGAGAGGGGGGAGGATGGGGCAGGGTGGTGAGGAGGGGGAGTGAGAGGAGGGGGGAGGGACCTGAAAGGGGGGGGGGGCGGGGGGGAGAGCGGGAGCAGGACCTGAACGGGAGGGGGGGAGAGGGGAGGAGCGGGATCTGAACGGGAGGGAGGGAGGGGGGAGAGCGGGACCAGAACAGGAGGGAGGGAGGCCCGAGTCCGATCTTCGCCGCCCTGGGAGCCCATTCAGCCAGGACTAGGGGCAGCGTGCTTCGGGTCCCTTCCACACAACCTCGGGGGCCTGGAGCTACTGCACATGCGCGCACATTCTAACGCGCATGTGCAGAGGTCCCGGCACTGTTTTCAGCACAGGGACCTGGCTCCGTCCCCCACACATTCTGCTGCACTGCGCCAAGGGCCTGGATTGACCTGACGGAGGGGAGAATACCAAGGTAAATAATAGGCGCTGTTTCTGTTCTAAAAAGTCGGCACGCCACACGGAGATGCGCCGTTCTAACCCTGGGGGCAAACTTGGGCCCTATAGTCCTGCTACTTAGGATTATAAGAACATAAGAAATAGGAACAGGAGTAGGCCCATACTGCCCCTCGAGCCTGCTCCGCCATTCAATAAGATCATGGCTGATCTGATCATGGACTCAGCTCCACTTCCCCGCCCGCTCCCCATAACCACTTATCGTTTAAGAAACTGTCTATTTCTGTCTTAAATTTATTCAATGTCCCAGTTTCCACAGCTCTCTGAGGCAGTGAATTCCACAGATTTACAACCCTCTGAGAGAAGCAATTTCTCCTCATCTCTGTTTTAAATGGGCGGCCCCTTATTCTAAGATCATGCCCTCTAGTTCTAGTCTCATCAGTGGAAACATTCTCTCTGCATCCACAGTGTCAAGCTCCCTCATAATCTTATACGTTTCGATAAGATCACCTCTCATTCTTCTGAATTCCAATGAGTAGAGGCCCAACCAACTCAACCTTTCCTCATGTCAACCCCCTCATCCCCGGAATCAACTTAGTGAACTTTCTCTGAACTGCCTCCAAAGCAAGTATATCCTTTCGTAAATATGGAAACCAAAACTGCACGCTGTATTCCAGGTGTGGCCTCACCAAAACCTTATATAGCTGTAGCAAGACTTCTCTGCTTTTATACTCCATCCCCTTTGCAATAAAGGCCAAGATACCATTGGCCTTCCTGATCACTTGCTGTACATGAATACTATCCTTTTCATGCACAAGTACCCCCAGGTCCCGCTGTACTGCGGCACTTTGCAATCTTTCTCCATTTAAATAATAACTTGCTCTTTAATTTTTTCTGCCAAAGTGCATGATCTCACACTTTCCAACATTATACTCCATCTGCCAAATCTTTGCCCACTCACTTAGCCTATGTCCTTTTGCAGATTTTTTGTGTCCTCCTCACACATTGCTTTTCCTCCCATCTTTGTATCATCAGCAAACTTGGCTATGTTACACTCAGTCCCTTCTTCCAAGTCGTTAATATAGATTGTAAATAGTTGGGGTCCCAGAACTGATCCCTACGACACCCCACTGGTTACTGATTGCCAACCAGGGAATGAACCATTTATCCCGACTCTCTGTTCTCTGCTAATTAGCCAATCCTCTAACCATGCTAATATATTACCCCCAACCCCGTGAACTTTTATCTTGTGCAGTAACCTTTTATGTGGCACCTTGTCAAATACCTTCTGGAAGTCCAAATACACCACATCCAGTGGTTCCCCTTTATCCACCCTGTTCGTTACATCCTCAAAGAACTCCAGCAAATTTGTCAAACATGACTTCCCCTTCATAAATCCATGCTGACTCTGCCTGACCGAATTTTGCTTTTCCAAATGTCCTGCTACTGCTTCTTTAATAATGGACTCCAACATTTTCCCAACCACAGATGTTAGGCTAACTGGTCTATAGTTTCCTGCTTTTTGTCTGCCTCCTTTTTTAAATAGGGGCGTTACATTTGCACTGTTTTTCAAAATATATCTTTATAATGACAAAGCAGTGCAAAGCTAATGTTTCAAATAATTGGGATCAAGGAGATTTTAAAAACCTGCCAGTTACACTGACCAAGGAAATCAGCTATCGGAATATGGACAATTTACTAGTCAGCACCCATCTGGTTTATGATATAAGTGCCTCACTAAGGCCTCATAAATGAGTTAAATCACAAAATATTGCCTTCCTTTCACACAGGCAGAACATAACTTCTGGCATTACTGAACTCCAGATTACCCTTGAAGTTACATTCTAGCACTATCTATTGACCAGATATATTCCCATGGTTTGAGTTTCCACGGAGTCTTTGAAAGTTACCCAGCTATTGAACATTATTTCCAGTCGGTAAACAGAGTGGTGTTGGGAAATGTCACCCCCACTTTCTAGTCATGCAAGCATTAAAGAAAGAAAACTACATATAAAAAATGTTATCAATGACATTGCATTCTTTTCAGGTAAACAAGAGAAAGTTTCTGTAATTTAGTTTTCTCCATTAGAAGTAACGGCGTCTTCACACAACAAAAATATATTGGAGAGGGTGTAAAGAAAAGCATCAGGAATTATCCCAAGTATAAAGAGGTTGAAATATGAGGAAAAATCAGAGATTAAAGTTCCACAATTTAGAGAGAAGGTGGCTAAAGGAGGAATTCATATGGTGTGTTAAATGTTAAATAGTAAAGCTAAGATAAATTCAGGAATATTATGTCAGAGCAAGACAGGCTAGTAGGACCAATGGATATCAATTTAAGTTGATAAAATTAAATCAAAAGAAAATATTAGATTTTTTTCAAAGTCAAAAGGTAGTAAATAGTATTAAAAAAAAGTGTAGCCACATGAAGAAAGAGACTAAAAACAGAGAGCAGTGGTGAATGGATGTATTTTAGAATGATGGGATATGGGTAGGTGTGTGCTCCAGGAATCTTTGTTTGGTCTTCTTTTGTTTTTCATTTACATACAGATAATTTATACATAGACAGAGCGGAAGGAGCAGCGTGGCAGCCTAGCCCAGCAGTCTGTGCAGTCCCCGGCCTGCGAGCACCATCGGAGCAGGCCGGGAGCGGGAGGAGCAGCGTGGAAGCATACCACTCCAGGGAGCAGCACGTGCTGGAGCAGGAGAACAACGGCAGTGAAGAGTGACGTCATCAAGGTCCAGGTTGGTGATTGGAGCGTGGGTAGGTACTGCAGGAGCGGCGAGGTCAGGGCAAAGGAGCAGCGAGAGACTGTAGAGGGACATGATCGGGGCCCAGGAGAGGCGCGAGTTTGGGGCCCAGAAGAGGCAAGGGCCCAGGGGCAGCACGGGCCAGCCCTCAATGCGATATGTGTGCGCACTGGATCCATGCAGCAGAGCAGGTCTCCAGTCGTCTTGGTTAATCCTTGCTACTGGAGCAAGACCTAGCTCTGTCAAGCCCATGTGGTGGCTGATGTGCAACGGTCACCACACGTTAAAAAAATCCATCCACAGGCATCTTCCACCCTTCAAGATTTAGTTTGGACCTGGAATTTTAGGTCCATCATTGAAACACCTGTGAACGTTTTGACGTGGAAGCTAGCCATCCTCGGTTCAAGGGACTGCCTATGATGATGATGACATAGACAGAAGAAGATAATTGAATGGCATTGAAATTTGATGGACTCCAACTTAGGGAGCATGGAAAATTGAGGAAGACTGCAAGAAAATATAGATAGGTTAACAGAGTAGGCAGGTAGATAGCAGATACAATTCGATACAGAGAAATGTGCAGTAATACATTTTAGGAAAATGAACAGTGAAAGGAAGCATAACCTAAATAGTGATTTTTTTTAAACAGAGCAGAGAAAGAGATCTAGGGGTACAGATCTTTAAAAATGGGAGTTCGGATACAAAAGGCAATGAAAAGGCAAATTGCCTTCTGGATTTTATATGGGCTTTTTGACTGAAACAGCAAAGATTAAAGGATAGAGGTTTTCAAAATTACAAAAGGTATTGAGAGGATAAACAATGAAATATTGTTTCCACTGTTTGGCAAATCGGGAACAAGGGAGCATAGACTAAGGATTATTGCTAGAAGAATGAAGAGCTTAGAAAAAATTTTCTTACACAATTATGAGAAAATTGAATACTTCATCAATAGTTACAACCCAGGCTGAGACTGCAACATCACTTAAGATGGAACTGCAAAATAATCTTCAGTGGGAGGTAGTCAAGGAGGAGATTCTGAGGGTTCAGGGCAAGTATGTTCCCTTACAAATAGGGTGGGACTAACAAATCTAGAGCTCCTTGGATGACAAGGGATATACAGAGTAGGATAAAGAAAAAAATGGAGGCTTACGACAGATACCGAGGGCTCAATACTGCAGAAACTCTAGAGGAGTATAAAAAGCGCAAGGTTGCAATTAAAAAGGAAATTAGGGAAGCAAAGTGAGAGCATGAAAATATTTTGGCAAGTAAAATCAAGGAAAACCCAAAGATGTTTTATAAATACATTAAGAGCAAGAGGATAACTAAAGCAAGAGTAGGGCCTATTAGAGACCATAAAGGTAATGTGTGTGTGGAGGTGGAAGACATGGGCATGGTTCTTAATGAATACTTTGCATCTGTTTTCACAAAAGAGAGGGGCGATGCAGACATTGCAATGAGAGAGGAGGAGTGTGAAATATTAGATGAAATAAACATAGCGAGAGAGTAATTATTAAGAGGCTTAGCAGCTTTGAAAGTGGATAAATCCCCAGACCCGGATGAAATGTATCCCAGGCTGTTAAGAGAAGCAAAAGAGGAAATAGCAGATTTCTGACCATCATTTTCCAATCAGCTCTGGCTACAGGTGTGGTGCCGGAGGACTGCTAATGTTGTACCTTTGTTTAAAAAGGGAGAAAGGGATAGACCGAGTAATTACAAGCCAGTCATCCTAACCTCGGTGTGGGAAAATAATTGGAATAAATTCTAGGGACAGGATAAATTTTATTTAGAAAGGCACGGATTAATCAAGGACAGTCAGCATGGATTTTTTAAGGGAAGGTCATGTTTGACTAACTTTAAAGCAGAGGTCGGGATGGACGAGGAGCGGAGGTCGGAAGCGGCGAGGAGCGGAGGTGGGAAGCGGCGAGGAGCGGAGGTGGGAAGCGGCGAGGAGCGGAGGTGGGAAGCGGCGAGGAGCGGAGGTCGGAAGCGGCGAGGAGCGGAGGTGGGAAGCGGCGAGGAGCGGAGGTCGGAAGCGGCGAGGAGCGGAGGTGGGAAGCGGAGAGGAGCGGAGGTGGGAAGCGGCGAGGAGCGGAGGTCGGAAGCGGCGAGGAGCGGAGGTGGGAAGCGGCGAGGAGCGGAGGTGGGAAGCGGCGAGGAGCGGAGGTGGGAAGCGGAGAGGAGCGGAGGTGGGAAGCGGCGAGGAGCGGAGGTCGGAAGCGGAGGTGGGAAGCGGCGAGGAGCGGAGGTGGGAAGCGGCGAGGAGCGGAGGTGGGAAGCGGCGAGGAGCGGAGGTCAGAAGCGGCGAGGAGCGGAGGTCGGAAGCGGTGAGGAGCGGAGGTCGGAAGCGGCGAGGAGCGGAGGTCGGAAGCGGCCAGGAGCGGAGGTCGGAAGCGGCGAGGAGCGGAGGTGGGAAGCGGCGAGGAGCGGAGGTCGGAAGCGGATGTGGGAAGCGGCGAGGAGCGGAGGTCGGAAGCGGCGAGGAGCGGAGGTCGGAAGCGGCGAGGAGCGGAGGTCGGGGTCGGTGAGGAGCGGAGGTCGGAAGTGGCGAGGAGCGGAGGTGGGAAGCGGCGAGGAGCGGAGGTCGGGGTCGGCGAGGAGCGGAGGTCGGGGTCGGCGAGGAGCGGAGGTCGGAAGCGGAGGTGGGAAACGGCGAGGAGCGGAGGTCGGAAGCGGAGGTGGGAAGCGGCGAGGAGCGGAGGTCGGAAGCGGAGGTGGGAAGCGGCGAGGAGCAGAGGTCGGAAGCGGAGAGGAGCGGAGGTGGGAAGCGGCGAGGAGCGGAGGTCGGAAGCGGAGGTGGGAAGCGGCGAGGAGCAGAGGTCGGAAGCGGAGAGGAGCGGAGGTGGGAAGCGGAGGTCGGAAGCGGAGGTGGGAAGCGGCGAGGAGCGGAGGTCGGAAGCGGCGAGTAGCGGAGGTCGGAAGCGGCGAGGAGCGGAGGTCGGAAGCGGAGAGGAGCGGAGGTGGGAAGCGGAGGTCGGAAGCGGAGAGGAGCGGAGGTGGGAAGCGGCGAGGAGCGGAGGTGGGAAGCGGCGAGGAGCGGAGGTGGGAAGCGGCGAGGAGCGGAGGTGGGAAGCGGCGAGGAGCGGAGGTGGGAAGCGGCGAGGAGCGGAGGTCGGAAGCGGCGAGGAGCGGAGGTCGGAAGCGGAGGTCGGAAGCAGCGAGGAGCAGAGGTCGGAAGGGGAGAGGAAAGGAGGTTGGGACCGGCAAGGATCAGAGGTCGGAAGCGGCGGTCGGAAGAGGAGAGGAGCGGAGGTCAGAAGCGGGAAAAAAAGCTATCCCCAGTAGTCAAGACATGACTCCAATGATGCTCTAGAGAAGGACAAGTGAAAAAAAATGAAGCCCAGAAGAGTCATAGAACAGACTATATAGGAACTTTCATGTCTTATTTTAAGTGGGTGGGTAAATCTGGTTGAACCTTGCAATACAGCCCAGCAAGAGTCTCAAGAATCATTGTCATTTGCTGCATTCTACATAATATTGGAATAGCGAAGGGCTTACTGCTTCTGGAAGCTGAAGGCCCTAATGATGAAAAGGGCAAGGACCTCCCTCCCCATAACATAGAACAGCACAGCCAGAAGCCAGAAAAGGATTCTGCAACTGACACCCGAGTGCTTTGAATAAATTGAAGCTCATTCAACCAAATAAAGTCACTTCACAAAAGGCTGTTCTCTACCTCCTTACCATATCCTGACAAAATCTCTCACTATCAAAGACTTCAATCAAGTTCATCTACAAGATGGAAATTGAAATTTCCCCAGTCATCCCCTGAAAAGGGCCCCCGCCCTCCACACACACTGGCACAGGCATCGTGGACTAAATTATCTCTTTCTGCGCTATAATTTGTATGATTATATAAAATGCCTGGCTAGGTAGGAGAGGCAAGAATATTTACCAAGTTCAAAATGCGATTGGGTGCTAGGCTGATAGTGTTAGGGTACTGGAAAGATGAGTTTACTGACCTGAATGGCATTTTTTTCATCCTAGTATGTTGGATTGGCTAAGTTGGTAGCATTCTCCCCTGGATTTGCAGCTTTAAGATCAATGCCAGAACTTGAAAATGAAATCTTGACTGACACTTCAGTGGAGAACTGAGATTCAGAATACTGCACTATCAGAAGTGCTACTCTTTGGCAGAGATGTTCAGTCAAGGCCCATTGTGGAGGTAAAAATCACATGATCAAAGGAGAGCAGAAGAAGTGTTCCATGAGTCCTGACTATCATTTCTCCCTCAACCAATGCCAAAAACAGACTAACAAGTCACTCATTTCATTGCTATTTATGGAATCTTGTTGTGTGCAGACTGATGATTGTACTTGTCGACATGACAAGAGTGTTGGCACTTTAAAATAATTCATTTTATGTGAAGTGCTTTGAGATGTTTTTAGTAGATGTGGCAAAACACTATAAGTGCAAGTACTTTTAGATTTTTCTTACAAATAGCAGAGGTCTGTGCCTTCAATTTAATTGTTAACATCTTTCAGTAAAATCCAATTGCACTATGCAGTTTCCATAATCTTCCATTTTATGCCAACAAAAACTGGAGTAAGCAATCAAGAGTTTTGCTTAAAAAAAATCCTTATTTTACAACAACAGGATGTTCTCTACCTGCTGTTTTGGGTGAGTTGGTGTTTGTATGGGGTGGGGTTGGGGAAATCGTGAGGCGTGCATTAGAGAATTTAAGTCTGAATTAACTAAAGCATGGATAAAGGTTTTATTGTGTTCCAAACACAGATGAGACTGCACACAGGGAGGTTAAAGTAACAGTGACCTCAGTCTTTATTAAGACACTCCAGAGTGAGTAACAGGCCTTAGGGGCCGGCTTCTATACAGTGCTCCCAAGGGATAGAAACATAGAAAATAGGTGCAGGAGCAGGTCATTCAGCCCTTCTAGCCTGCACCGCCATTCAATGAGTTCATGGCTGAACATGAAACTTCAGTACCCCCTTCCTGCTTTCTCGCCATACCCCTTGATCCCCCAAGTAGTAAGGACTTCATCTAACTCCCTTTTGAATATATTTAGTGAATTGGCCTCAACTACTTTCTGTGGTAGAGAATTCCACAGGTTCACCACTCTCTGGATGAAGAAGTTTCTCCTCATCTCGGTCCTAAATGGCTTACCCCTTATCCTTAGACTGTTACCCCTGGTTCTGGACTTCCCCAACATTGGGAACATTCTTCCTGCATCCAACCTGTCCAAACCCGTCAGAATTTTAAACGTTTCTATGAGGTCCCCTCTCACTCTTCTGAACTCGTGTGAATACAAGCCCAGTTGATCCAGTCTTTCTTGATAGGTCAGTCCCACCATCCCGGGAATCAGTCTGGTGAATCTTCGCTGCACTCCCTCAATAGCAAGAACGTCCTTCCTCAAGTTAGGAGACCAAAACTGTACACAATACTCCAGGTGTGGCCTCACCAAGGCCCGATACAACTGTAGCAACACCTCCCTGCCCCTGTACTCAAATCTCCTCGCTATGAAGGCCAACATGCCATTTGCTTTCTTAACCGCCTGCTGTACCTGCATGCCAACCTTCAAGGACTGATGTACCATGACACCCAGGTCTCGTTGCACCTTCCCTTTTCCTAATCTGTCACCATTCAGATAATAGTCTGTCTCTCTATTTTTACCACCAAAGTGGATAACCTCACATTTATCCACATTATACTTCATCTGCCACGCATTTGCCTACTCACCTAACCTATCCAAGTCACTCTGCAGCCTCACAGCATCCTCCTCGCAGCTCACACTGCCACCCAACTTAGTGTCATCCGCAAATTTGGAGATACTACATTTAATCCCCTCGTCTAAATCATTAATGTACAACCTTGCGGTACCCCACTAGTCACTGCCTGCCATTCTGAAAAGTACCCATTTACTCCTACTCTTTGCTTCCTGTCTGACAACCAGTTCTCAATCCACGTCAGCACACTACCCCCAATCCCATGTGCTTTAACTTTGCACATTAATCTCCTGTGTGGGACCTTGTCGAAAGCCTTCTGAAAGTCCAAATATACCACATCAACTGGTTCTCCTTTGTCCACTTTACTGGAAACATCCTCAAAAAATTCCAGAAGATTTGTCAAGCATGATTTCCCTTTCACAAATCCATGCTGACTTGGACCTATCATGTCACCATTTTCCAAATGCGCTGCTATGACATCCTTAATAATTGATTCCATCATTTTACCCACTACTGAGGTCAGGCTGACCGGTCTATAATTCCCTGCTTTCTCTCTCCCTCCTTTTTTAAAAAGTGGGGTTACATTGGCTACCCTCCACTCGATAGGAACTGATCCAGTGTCAATGGAATGTTGGAAAATGACTGTCAATGCATCTGCTATTTCCAAGGCCACCTCCTTAAGTACTCTGGGATGCAGTCCATCAGGCCCTGGGGATTTATCAGCTTTCAATCCCATCAATTTCCCCAACACAATTTCCCGACTAATAAAGATTTCCCTCAGTTCCTCCTCCTTACCAGACCCTCTGACCCCTTTTATATCCGGAAGGTTGTTTGTGTCCTCCTTAGTGAATACTGAACCAAAGTACTTGTTCAATTGGTTTGCCATTTCTTTGTTCCCCGTTATGACTTCCCCTGATTCTGACTGCAGGGGACCTACATTTGTCTTTACTAACCTTTTTCTCTTTACATACTGGGATGCTGGGATCCCTTGGGACTTCAGGGGATGCACTCCCCGGTGGCAGAACATGGGGGTGAATGCTTTACAGATACACAACATCACTCCCCCCCTCCCCCCAAAATGAAAACTATTTACAAGGTGAGGCAGTCGGGAGCCTTTCTTTCCCTGGTGGACCGCCTCGGTACAAATGTCTGTACTGGTGTGTTGGCTGTGCCCTTGCTGGGCTGGCGTGTTGTTGGCCCTGCAGGGTTGCTGGGTGAGCCTGGCCTTGTTGGGCTGTTGGGCGTGATGGGTTCGATTTCCTGGTCCGGCGTGGTGTCGTTGATCCTTTGGGTGTGTTGTGGGCTCGAAAAAGGTGGTGTCTGCTATGGGTTGTTCAGGGCAGTCTGTGAACCGCAGCCTCGTTTGGTCCAGCTGCTTTCTGCAAATTTGTCCATTGTCGAGCTTGACTACAAACACCCTATTCCCTTCTTTAGCTATCACCGTGCCCGCGGTCCATTTGGGATCATGTCCATAGTTTAGCACATACACAGGGTCATTCAGATCAATTTCCTGTGACGCAGTGGCATGACCATTGTTTACATTTTGTTGCTGCTGCCTGCTCTCTACCTGATCATGCAGGTTGAGGTGGACCAGCGAGAGTCTGGTTATAAATGTCCTTTTCATGAGTAGCTCAGCCGGGGACACCCCTGTGAGCGAGTGGGGACTCGCGCGGTAGCTGAGCAGTACTCGGGACAGGCGGGTTTGGAGTGAGCCTTCTGTGACTCGTTTAAGGCTCTGTTTGATTGTTTGTACTGCCCGCTCTGCCTGCCCATTGGAGGCTGGTTTAAACGGATCCGAGGTGACATGTTTGATCCCATTGCGGGTCATGAATTTTTTAAATTCGGCACTGGTGAAACATGGCCTGTTGTCACTGACCAGTATGTCAGGCAGGCGTGGTGGCAAACATGGCCCTCAGGCTTTCAATGGTGGCGGTGCTTCCCGACATTATTTCATATTCAATCCATTTTGAAAAAGCATCCGCCACCACCAGGAACATTTTACCGAGAAACGGGTTCGCATAGTCAACATGGATCCTTGACGATGGTCGGAAGGGCCAGGACCACAAACTTAGTGGTGCCTCTTTGGGCACGTTGCTCAACTGAGCACACACGCTGCATTGCCGTACATAGGACTCTAAGTCAGAGTCGATACCGGGCCACCACATGTGGGATCTGGCTATCGCTTTCATCATTACTATACCCGGATGTGTGCTGTGGAGATCCGAGATGAACGTCTCCCTGCCCTTTTTGGGTAGCACTACGCGGTTACCCTACAATAGTCAGTCTGCCTGAATGGACAGCTCATCCTTTCGCCGCTGGAACGGCTTGATTAGCTCTTGAATTTCAACGGGGATGCTGGCTCAGCTCCCATGCAGTACACAGTTTTTTACTAGGAACAGCAGAGGATCTTGGCTGGTCCAAGTCCTAATCTGGTGGGCCGTGACAGGTGATTTATCATTTTCAAACGCTTCCATGACCATCAACAAGTTTGCAGGCTGCGCCTTTTCCACCCCGAGGTGGGCAATGGTAGCCAACTGAGAGCATCTGCACAGTTCTCGGTGCCTGGCCTGTGGCGGATGGTATAGTTATATGCTGATAGCGCGAGTGCCCACCTTTATATGCGGGCTGAGGCATTAGTATTTATCCCCTTGTTTTCAGCGAACAGGGATATAAGGGGCTTGTGATCGGTTTCCAACTCAAATTTGAGGCCAAACAGATACTGATGCATTTTCTTTACCCCGAACACACACGCTAATGCCTCTTTCTTAATCATGCTGTAGGCCCTCTCTGCCTTAGACAAGCTCCTGGAGGCATAGGCGCCAGATTGCAACTTCCCCACAATGTTAGCTTGTTGTAATACACACCCGACTCTGTACAACGATGCATCACATACCAGCACAAGTCTTTTACACAGGTTATACAATACAAGCAGCTTGTTGGAGCATAAAATGTTTCTGGCTTTCTCAAAAGCAATTACTTGTTTTTTTCTCGCATACCCAGTTCTCACCTTTACGCAATAACACATGTAGGGGCTCTAGGAGGGTACTTAAACACCGGTAGGAAGTTACCAAAATACTTGGAGTCCCAGAAACGACCGCAGCTCCGTGACGTTCTGTGGCCTCGGCGCGTTCCTGATAGCCTGTCTTGGCGAATGCGGGCCGAATGCCGTCCGCCACGATCTTTCTCCCCAAAAACTCCACTTCTGTTGCCAAGACGGCGCATTTCAACCTCTTCAGCCGCAGCCCTACGCGATCCAGTCGCTGGAGGACCTCCTCCAGGTTTTGTAGGTGCTCGACGATGTCCCGATCCGTGACCAATATGTCTTCCTGAAAAAACACCGTGCATGGTACCGACTTGAGTAGGCTCTCCATGTTTCTCTGGAAGATCGCTGCAGCCGACCGAATTCCAAACGGGCATCTGTTGTAGATGAACAGTCCCTTGTGCGTGTTGATGCAGGTGAGGCCCTTCGAAGACTCCTCCAGCACCTTCATCATGTAGGCCGAAGTCAGGTCGAGTTTGGTGAACGTCTTGCCTCCTGCCAGCATCGTAAATAGGTCGTCTGCCTCAGGTAGCGGGTATTGGTCTTGTAGCGAGAAACGATTAATAGTTACTTTATAATCGCCGCAAATCCTGACCGTGCCATCACTTTTGAGTACTGGAACAATCGGGCTGGCCCACTCGCCGAATTTCACTGGGGATATGATGCCCTCGCGTTGCAGCCTGTCCAGCTCGATTTCCACTCTCTCCCTCTTCCACGCTCGCGCCTTGTGGTGAATGGGTCATGCCTCTGGAACCAAGTGGATCCGCACCTTCGCCCGGAAAAGTTTCCAATGCCTGGCTCAAAAAGGGAAGGAAATTTGTTCAGAACCTGGGTACATGAGGCCTCATCGACATGTGATAACGCTCGATGTCATCCCAGTTCCAGCGGATTTTGCCCAGCCAGCTCCTTCCAAGCAGTTTGGGCCATCGCCCGGGACAATCCAGAGTGGTAGTTCGTGCACTGTGCACTCGTAGGTGACCTTGACCATGGCGCTGCCCAGGACAGTGATGAGCTCTTTGGTGTACGTTCTCAGTTTCGTGTGGGTGGGGCTCAGGACTGGTCTGAGTGCCTTGTTGCACCACAGTCTCTCAAACATCTTTTTACTCATGATGGATTGGCTAGCGCCAATGTCCAGTTCCATGGCTACGGGTAAGCCATTCAATTTTACATTTAGCATTATAGGTGGACATTTCGTTGAAAATGTGTGCACTCCGTGTACCTCTCTTGAGGCTCGAAATTGCTTTGATCCACCATGGACCGTTCTTCCTCTGCCACATGGTGGTTAGCAGATTTTGCAGAGCTTGCAGCTCGTCTGCAAGCTCGTTGGAGGTGCCCCATTGTTCCACAGCTCTTGCAAACATACCCTTTGAAGCGGCATGAATAGGCTGAATGGAAGCCTCTGCAACGCCAACAAGGTGTGAATTGCCTTGCATTCATCCTTTGTTGCGGACTCTGAGTCATCTGGGTCACCTGAGGCCTGCTGGTAGTTGCAGACTCGTGGGTTCTGTGCTGTACATTTCTGCTCGCAAACACAGTTCCAGTTAATTTATGAACATTACTAGCACTTGTGTGCTGAGAGATTTGTTTGGTGTTATCATTGGTGGACATAAACGCCTGTGCTATCGCAATGGCCCAACTGAGGGTCGGTGTCTCTACAGTCAAAGGTTTTCGTAGGATGGTCGCGTGGCCAATACCCAGTACAAAAAAGACTCTGAGCATTTGCTCCAGGTAGCCATCAAACTCACATTGTCCTGCAAGTTGCCTTAGCTCGGCGACGTAGCTCGCCACTTCCTGACTTTCAGATCGCTGGCATGTGTAGAACTGATACCTTGCCGTCAGCACGCTCTCCCTCGGGTTAAGATGCTCCCAAAACAGTGTACAGAGCTCCTCATATGACTTATCTGTGGGTTTCACAGGAGCCAGAAGATTCTTCATGAGGCTATAGGTCGGTACCCCGCAGGCCATGAGGAGGACCGCTCTCCTTTTTGCAGCGCTTCCTTCTCCGTTCAGCTCGTTGGCTACAAAGTACTGGTCTAGCCGATCGACATCGGCTTCCCAGTCCTCACCCTCCGAGAACCTCTCCAGGATGCCCACAGTTTGCTGCATCTTTGCATTGGATTCGTATACTCGTCGCCAGTTATTATGTTCCTAACACAGATGTGACTAACACAGGGAGGTTAAAGTAAGAGTGACCTCAGTCTTTATTAAGCCACTCCAGAGTGAGGAACAGGCCTTAGGGGCCGGCTTATATACAGTGCTCCTCAGGGATGCTGAGATCTCTTGGGACTTCAGGGGATGCGCTCCCTGGTGGCGGAATATGGGAATGCATGCTTTACAGATACACAACAGGTTTCAGTGGCAGTGAGATGGGGCAGTGGTAGCAATGTTGCAGAGATGAAAGTAAGAATTCTTGCTAATGGGTAGGACATGGGATTTGAGGAGGGGGAAGGAATGCGATCAGAGGCAAGGCATTTATGGCAGTAGCCAAATAAGGTAGATTGAGTTTTACCTATATTGAGACTCGTCACTCAGAGCATGCAGAAAACAAGTGCAGGCAGCGGAAGGAGCGTGTGGCAAACCGGACTCCCCACCCACCCTTTCCTCCAACGATTGTCTGTCCCATCTGCGACAGTGACTGTAATTCACATATTGGACTGTATAGTCACCTGAGAACTCACATTTGGAGTGGAAGCAAGTCTTCCTCGATTTCGAGGGACTGCCTATGACGATGATGGTGATGTGGAGGCAGCTCACTGCAAAAACTGTGTGAGTAGAGGACACTTTGCTTTAAAAGTCATTACCATCAAGGATTTTTCAACTGTACTATCCACAGAAGCGATAAACTGCTTTTTGTTTATATATGCAGTTGAAAATATGACACTGCTCTTTTGACATTTTCACTTCTAAAAGGAGTTATTGGCTGCCATGGTAACTGAAGCCTTGCTGGTTTTAGTTAGGGAGCTGGAGAAGAATTTCCCTGAGTCTTTTCTGAACTGACGAGCATTTTTCTCTGTTCGTCTCCCAGGTGATTACATGTTTTGGGAGTGGGTCAATTGTTCATATCATTGCACTATGGATGGGACAAGCTTGATGGGTGTAACAAATTGGATTTTGGTAGAGTTGCTGGAGTTGATTTTTTAAAAACTTGTAATATTTCTGTGATGCGAGATTCACCATTTTTTCAGTCAGAATTCTGATTACTATAGTGACTTGAAATGCTAATTAGCTGTTTTAAGGAAGGGTTGCTGTGTACAATCTAAAACATTTCGAGCGACTGTCGGAAGATAATTCCTTGTAACATCTCAGGGTCCAGGTGTTGTTCCATTCCATTTGCATATGGAAAGCTTCAACTAAGCAGATGCTGGGAGTCTTGCGCTCATACATCAAAGGTAGGCATTTGCCTCAGGGTAATAACTTTGACTGCTGGTTCTGTAGGCTGAACCACCCATCTCATCAACTTAAAAGTGGGATCACTCTCTCTCCCTGTCCCACAGTGGTTTATGTTTTTGCAGCACCAGCAGGAAGCTGTCAACATTTAAAAAGATAAGCTAGAAAAATAAGCCTATTTGTGGGGTGATGGTAAGTTGCATCTTTATTATTTTTCATAACCGAGGAGCATAGTGAAATTGATGGTTCTTATTGTGAAAACTGTATAGTTCATTTTGTATTTTATGTAAAACAAACTAGCTGCTGGTACATTCATCTGCCAGCATGTGTTATATTTCATAGCCAGTATAGAGTAGGATTCTGTGTTATGATCCCTGATTCATGCCATTATTTAAACAGATATTGGATACTAAGAGGTATACTCCAGATTATAAGGAATGCGAGGTCTCATTATGAGTGTGACTGGTGACACTAAAACTGACAGACTATCTCGTGCAAAACCCCCCAATTGCCCCTGTGATGACAAGTGGTTAGATCTTTGAATATTAGTTGTGGATTGAAGGCAATTTAAAATGCTTAAAATTTAAAATGAACAGAATCTTAAGAGTGATATTTAAAAATGTTGACAAGAACCAAAGAAATAGCTTGGCTATGGAGGAATTTTGGGGTTAAGCAAAGGTAAAGCTCATATTTCACTGCACAATTTGAATTTAAAACTATATTTTATCCAGTGAATGTAGGATCAGCGACACAAGAATGCCTGATGTGGCCAGCAAACAGTTGTACACCCGTGTTCGGGGTGAGGTTATTTTAGGTATCTAACCTGCTCAAGGGAAAGATGTGACAGGTCACATGATACACACCCTGATTGCAGGCAAAGCGGACTGTTTGTCAGCCATGGTTTCTGCAGCAAAGTGGTGGGTGAACAGACAGGAACTGGCAAAACCTTTGAGTAGCACCCAACTACTATCATTGTGGCTTGGATGCATTGGCAATTCAGTGCCAACTAGGCATCATGGGCACACTTCATCATACAATGCAAGGAAGTGTGGTTTAAGCAGTTACTCTCAGAAGTTTTTTCTTCAATATACTTTTTTTCCATCTTCTAACAATGTATTTATTTTGTACTCTATCTCACATTTGAAGCTTTCCCACTACTGATCTTTGATCTGTTTGATACTTTTTTTACCCAGTTAATTTGGATCAGATCCCTTCTTATCACATTGAACATTGCTTTTTTGCAGCCAAGTACATTTTATTATCCTTTTCTATTTTTACAATGAACCTAACTATGGTGTGGTCACTATTTCCCAATTCCTACTCACACATCAGTTATTTGTTCCACTTCATTTCCCAGAACGAAATGAAGCAATGCTTCTTTCAGTGTTAAATTACAACCAAAATTGATCCAGGAAGAAGTTTTGGATGCTTTCTAAAAAGCGTTCCCCAGTTTGATCACACGCATTACCTTTATTCCAGTCTGTCTTTGAATGGTTAAAAATGATTCAATTTTATTGCCCTGTTGTTCTTGCATATCTCTCTGAATAGTTTTGCAGAATTCCTCTTCTATCTCATTTCCACTGTTTTGTAGCTTGTAAGGTATCACTTCCCTTCACTATCCATCTGTCTTAATGGAACCTTCAGGACATGCATATGTTCTATTGCTGCACAGGATCTTCCAGTCACACTGTGACCCCACCCAATTTATTCTTAATCTAACTCTCCTGAATATTTTGTCACTAGGAATGTTTAGCTACATACGACTCAAATCTGCCTCTGTTTGTTTGGCAATCTTGGTACGTACAAAAGAATATGACTGGAAATACTTGCTGCTTTCGTATCATGGCTTCTTTTTGTGATGATAATAAACTCCAGCCAGGCGCTATATACAACTTACACATCTGACTCTTGTGTGGTTTTAGATAAAGGATCACCAATCCCACATTTCCCTGCGTGACACCCACACGAAAGCCGAGAGGTGATATAACAAGAACCACAGAGCCACTCGCAATATCATGGAGAAAACCATTGGAGTGCTTAAGCAGCGCTTTAGATGGCTGGACCACTCAGGAAGCGAGCTCCAATAACACCCTGAGCAGGTAGCTCAACTCGTGGTGATGTGATCCATGATGCACAACTTGGCTATCAGGAGGAGACAATAATTGCCAGAAGGGTCTGACAGTCCACCTCAGCAGAGAGAAGAGGAGGAAGACGAGGAGGTGGACGCTAACATCGGCCTAGACAATCAGGCTGACGCTGAAGTCATGCCCCCGCCCCCCTGTAGACCGCATGAAAGGGCATTCACGATGGCATAATAGATGCAAGATTCTTACGTCAGGAGCTCATCAATGAGCGCTTTGCCTGAAAGAACATTGCTGGTATTTACAAGGTCATACATCACACATCAATGGTGGGCATCACCTTGGTGACAGTTAAAGTTTAAGTTGATTGAAGTTAAGTGTAATTATACCCTTTGAGGTTAAGGAATCACCAGCGTGTAATGGTGCAGCTATCTGAGCCAATGCGCAACAAGGTTTTGTTAAATAAAAAACATTTAAATCGAACATTTGTCTGAAATCATAAGTATTTATGTAAAAACCAGCCCTTCCCCGCCCTGCCCACCCCCCCCCCCCCCCGCAGCCCCGCTTCTCCTCACCACCTCTACCCCTTCCCCTCCTGACTCCAAGCCGCCTGACTGAGGAGTTCCTCAGGCGATGCTCCATTGGGGGGGGGGGGGGGCGCCGGATGACGGCCGAACCGCTGCGTGGACGGATACGGGAGAGGACGGTCTCGAGGTGGAAACGTGCTCTGAGCCTAAAGCAAGATGTTGCTCCTGGCTCTCATGTGTCGTTGGCAATGGGGCTGCAGCACCTTGGGGTGCAGTGCCGTGCTCCGGGACCACTGGGAGCCCTCTGCTACCAGTGTTCCTGGCTACCAGCTCCAGGGCCTCCTCCATCCCTTCCATATTATATATTATTTGTTCTTGGTGCTTAGTAGGCTTTTTGCTGCTGGTGAATCTCCCTCGTGCCTCCCACAACAGCCAAACAAGCACATGCCACAGCCACACACTCTTTCAGTCCCTCTCTTCCCACTCTCTCCCTTTCTTCTCTTCTGCGCATGTAATGATGACCCCCGACCTCCTGAATCGGGGAAAATGGGAGTTGCCATGCCGTTGCTAAGGACGGCGACACTTTATGGCAGAAGGTCAAAGAGATTTAACGCTTACACCCATTTCATATCGCTCGTGGTAACGGCCAATTTCAAGAATGGAGACTAGGGGCTTTGAGAATGGATGACAAGCCAGCGATCTGAAAACCCATTTTTACCGCCCACGCCGGAAATAACGCCCATTTTTGGGCGATCTGCACAAAAGTGTAAAATCTAGCCCATGGACTTATTTTGCCATATTTACAAATCAAACTTAACCACTTGTTTTCTGTTTCGGAGAGATTACTTTCGCTCTCGAACAGAACTTTCCAAACATGGTGTCGAACTTAGACTCATTCTAGGCTGATCCTGAGGAAAGTTTTCCTCCAAGGGATGCCTTTGATTTACATATGAACTCTCTACAATTTCAGACTGTTTGTCTGCCTGACTTGGACTCGGACTTAAATTCTGACTTTCTCTTGGACTTGTTTCTAGTACATTTAATGTTGGATATACAACTGGTACTGTACTTGTAATAAGTCTATCTGATGAGTCAGAAATAATTGAATCATTCCAACTTTCAACTCTTTCCACATCTGTCGTAAAATATGATCAATGTGAACAAACCTAACCTGTCCATGATCAAACATCTTGACCAAATATGTGCGAGGACCACATATCTTCACCACTCTTCCTGGTAACCACTTTAACCATTTATGGTGATGGTTCTTCACTCTCACCTTCTGATTTAATTTCACACTTCTCTTTTTTACTCTACCTCTATCATGAATCTCTTTAGATACATCATAGAGAACTAACATGGTGCTCTCTACCAATTGGCTTTTACACGCCTTGCATTCTTCTGACCACTTCCACTGGACCTGTTTTTTCAACAGCTCATTCAGTGGATGTAACACTGTAGCCAAATTTGGTAAGAACTTCCCACAATAGTCCAAAAACCTCAAAATGATCGAAGTTCAGTGACATCCTTGGGAGTGGGTACATTTCTGATTGCATCCAGCTTTCCCTTAGTTGGATGTAAACCATATTTGTCTACTCTGTGCCCTAAGTACTCCACTGAGTTTTGGAATAACTCACACTTGCGAGCAGTCACTCGTACTCTGTTCTTCTCCAGCCATTTGAGCACTTCATTCAATATGTTATTATGAATTTGCCTGTTTGTTGCTGAAATGAGTATGTCATCTAAATAACATACTACCCCTTCAATGCTTTGCAAAATCTGGTTCATCACTCCTTGAAATATGGCAGGGCAGAATACACTCCAAATGGTAGCCTATTAAATTGATATAGGCCTAGATGAGTATTTAAAGTCAAGCATGACTTGGACTCCTCATCTCGTTCAAGTTGTAAGTAGGCATTTGTGAGATCTAACTTTGAGAAGATCTGACCACCTGTCAGCATTGTGAACAAATCTTCTACATTTGGTAATGTATTGGGGAGATTATTCTCTCGAACCTGGTTTACGGTTACTTTATAATCCCCACACAACCTTACCTTACCATCGGACTTAGGTACAACAACAATAGGTGTAGCCCAATTACGTAGATCTATCTTAGAGATAATGTTCTCAGTCTCTAGTCTTTTGAGTTCTTGCTCAACTTTCTCCTTTAGTGCATATGGTATGGGATGTGGCTTGTAGTAAACTGGTCTAACGTCCTTCTGTATCTTGACACTCGCCTTGAAGCCTTGGATCAGACTGCCTGTTTCGCAGAAAACCTTCGGATACTACTTGATGACATCATCCTTCGATGCAAATCTCTTTTCAACACGAAAAATCTCACTCCAATCCAGCTTCTGTGATCCCAACCAATTTCTTCCTAATAAATCAGGCTTGTTTCCTGCCACTACTAAGAGAGGCAAACTCTGAAATTGATCCTTGTATTTCACTGGTATGGTGATATGACCTACTGAGTAGCCTCACAGCTCTATCTTGGATTTCTCCAATGGGAAATCCCGCAATATGTCGAGATATAGCGATTCCGGTATGCTCTCGGATGTACCACTGTCGATTTCCATAGGTATCCTGGTTCCTGTAACATCTACATAGATGATGATACTTTTCGAATGGCTGTTAGATACCCCCGTGCTCCTGATGACGTGTATCTCTTCATCCTGTTACTTTTCTTCCATGCTTTGTAGTCCCTGGGGATTTCTACTTATAGCCTTGAAAGTTGGTTTACCCTTCAGTCGGCATGCCTAGTTTTCATGCCGAAGAAACACTCTGCCTTCATATATGGACAACTTTGAACAATGTGTTGTCCCAGACACGGATAGCATGCCTTCAATGCACCGTTACCATTGCCAGATGATGAATCCTTGGGGCCCAACTTCCTTTTACTTTTAACTTGCAGGCGATTAACCTCGGTTGTCTGACGATGGAAATGGTACGAAATTCTCGAGAATATTGGTCGGCCATATCCATTGACATAGCTGTCTGTCAAGCTAAATCAAAAGTCAAGTTATGGGTTGTCAATAACTTTCTTCTGATTGCTTAATTTTTCATCTCACAAACAAAGCGGTCACACAATGCTCGGTCCTAAAAGTTTCTGAAATGACAGTGAATGCTACAATGTACTCACTGATACATTCGTCAATTAACTGATCTCGTATTCCAAATCGATAAATTTCAGCAATTTCCAGGGGCTCGGGACTATAGTGCTGTTCTAACTTGTTTAGAATCTCCATAAGTGATGTATCCTTTGGCTTGACGGGAACAAGCACATTTTTCAGGGTTTCATACACCTCGGGCTTCAGTCAAGAAAATAGCCTGTTTTCTTTCCAACACCACCCGGTTACGGTTTTCATCATCGGGGACTTCGATGATACTATTCGCAGCAAAAAACATTTCTATCCGCTCCACATATGCTCTGAAAGTTTCACGGGCACGATGGAATTCATTCAAGCGCTTTATTATTCCATAGGCGCAGCCATCTGGACTATGGCAGTTCAGCCAAGTGTGCTTGTAATTTAACTTGGATTTTTAGCTGTTCTGCAAACAAAGGACCTCTCTAGTCTCTGTTATTTGGCTGGAATCATCTACCAAAAAAAATTTCAGCAAGGGAATCCATTTATCCTATCCTTCATCACCAAAGTTGTATATTCCTCACGATCTCACAAACACACAAGGCTTATCGCTGACCCAAATTTTCTGCCTGTGGAAAGCCACACAAAAATAATGTCCTCCCACAGGAATAAAATTTTAAAAAGTAAAGCTGGGAATGAGCTTGGCATGCCCTCGAAGCTAGAGAGCAAGTTAAGTTATCTGAATAAATTAGGGAGTAGGCTACCCCAAAAGACATTGGGGGAAGGGTTTGGCACTTCAATGTCAAGCTGTCCTAAGGTGGAAGTATTATAAGGAAGGTTAGAAAGCAATCCGCATGATCACCAGAGATTCAATCCTTCCAGAAAGCATCCTAAACAACAAACTTGTGCCTGCTGCAACAGTAAGGAGCCTGCCTATGAGATGTAGGGCCCAAGTTTCCACACGATAAAAAACAGGCGCCCCTCCGAGCTGGGCGCCCGTTTTTCGCGCCTAAAATGGTGCCGGAAAAAAAACTCGCGATTCTGGAGAGCCCTGCAGCTCCTTGTCTGTTTGACGCGGCGCCCAGGGGGGCGGAGCCTACACTCGCGCCGATTTTGTAAGTGGGAGGGGGCGGGTACTATTTAAATTAGTTTTTTTCCTGCCGGCAACGCTGCGCGTGCGCGTTGGAGCGTTCGCGCAGTGTGAAGGAAACATTGGCACTCGGCCATTTTTGTAGTTCTTTGTAGCTGTTTAATTTTTGAACATTTTTTAATAAAAGCACATTGCCATCAGCACCGAGGCTTCCTGCAGCCTTCTCACTGTCTCCTTCCCGCCCGCCGTCTGGAACGGCTTCCTCCCCCACCACCGCTGCGTTCGGGCCCGTCCACCGTCGGGAACGTCTTCCTCCTCCCCCCCTGCCATCGGGAACGAACGAACGAACTTGTGAGGCTGGCTGAAGCACTTTCACACAGGTAGGAAGATGGTTTATTTAATCTTTTCTTTGCTTATAAATGTTTATTCAGGTTGGATTTATTTGTATAATATTTGTAGAAGTATAAATAAGGATTGATTGTAGAATTTAATGACTTCCCTTCCCCCCCCCCCCCTCCACCTCGTTCTGGACGCCTAATTTGTAACCTGCGCCTGATTTTTTAATGTGTAGAACAGGTTTTTACAGTTCTACAAAAATCTTCACTTGCTCCATTCTAAGTTAGTTTGGAGTACGTTTTCACTGTGGAAACTTTGAAATCAGGCGTCAGTGGCCGGACACGCCCCCTTTTGAAGAAAAAATTCTGTTCCAAAGTAGAACTGTTCTACCTGACTAGAACTGCAGAAAAAAAAATGTGGAGAATTGCGATTTCTAAGATAGTCCGTTCTCCACCAGTTGCTCCTAAAAATCAGGCACAAATCATGTGGAAACTTGGGCCCGTAGAGTGGACATGTCGTTAACTGCTTGCTCCCCTGACCTGCCTTTGTGAAAGTGTTAAAACTTGAACAAACCAACAATTTCTGTAGAATCAGAGTGCAGCCTTGTTCAAGAAAACAGTCCCAAAATGACCAAGTAACAACCTATGTCCCTGTATAAGGAACCCTCCTGTAAAGGGTAAATCCAGCAGGAAAGATCGAGACACAGTAAGGCTTCTTTGCATTGCACATGCTATTTCCTGATCAGGCCCAAGAATAGGTTTGGAGTATCTTAGAAATCTCAATTCTCGGTATTTAGTTTGCTCCAGTTCTAGTGAGTTAGTTTAGTTTAGTTTTACTTCAGTTTTTTTTTCAAAAGGGGGCGTTACCAGCCACTTACGCCTGCAAGTTTAAGGAGCAAAAAGTTACTCAAAACTAACTTAGAACAGTGTAAGTGTCGACTTTTGTATGCTCAGAAAACCTTGCATACACTTTAGAAATTAGGCACAGGTAGCGAGAGATGGGGGTGTGGTGGGAAGGGAAGTTAGAGGGAAGTTAGGGGATTTTCCAAAGCGACGGACAGTGAGGCAGGCAGGCCACTTGGTCCGGGATATCGGCAGTGAACATCGTGACGTCCCTTCGGCCAGGGATAGGGTCGCCCGGAGGCAGGACGCGCTGGGAGGGCCAGGAGACTCCACTGCCCACGTGTGCAGCTGCCGGCACTCTTTTCAGCACAGGGCTGTATCTCCGCCCCCATCTGCTTGTGCTGTGCCGCGCCGACTGCTAAACAGGCCTGCTGAACACCGAGAATCGCGAGGTAAGTTTTATGTGCGCTTTTAATTCTACAAAATAGGCGGGCCTCTCGGAGGTGCGCCGTTCTGCTTGGGCCCAGTGTGTGGGCTGATTAAGTCTTTAGGATCGAGGGGGAGGGGAGGAAAATAAAATTATTTGCAATAAAAACATTTCTGGTTTAATTAATATTGTTTTACATGCAAGTCTCTAAATGTGAGGCAACTACTTTCTACTAGGACCCACCTTGACCAATTACATCTTGAAAAGCAGAGGAGTGGATTTAACTTTTTTATACCAATGAACACGTAGTCATTCATTTTTCAGAACAAAAGAAAAAAATGCTGCCTTGTAAATTTAGTGGAATTGTTGGTCTCTAAAAGTTGGCTAGACTGCAGCTGTTGGTATAGAAGCACGTCGTTCAGCTTTACTGGTATTCGTGGCATTCCATTTCACAGACACACTGGAAAGCAGCTTATGTTCATCAGCTATGTTGCAGCCCCTCCGGTCACAGGATCCGGCTTGCATATGCCTGACTAACACAGCTTGGTTTGGCTAATAAATCTTTTATAAAGCCCTAAAATAGTTTTATTTACAGACAAGTATTCTGGATTGCATTGAAAGAGGTAGCGAGAACTGATAGAATTCACAAACATGATCAGCAGTCCACAATCCCTGTGCCCTTCACACTAGGTTTGAATTAGCAGCTACCCAATGAAATCATTTCCTCAGCATGGTTTTATTTAAGATATTTCATTAATTTCAGAGGATTTTAGAACTTACCAAGAGTTCGAAAGGGTCTTTGTTGTGGTATTTGTATAAAGAAACCTGGCTTCAAAGCATTTGTGATTATGATATCAAATATTTCTTCAAAGTCTTCTCTGAAAAAGAGAACAAAAAAAAATCATTAGCAAGCATTTCAAACAGATTTAGTTCGTTGCAATTCTTTACTTACTTGGACTCAGATTTGTGCTAATACCAATCCAGACTCCATTCTGGATAATTTGTTCTGGACATATTGCCAAGTTAATGCTCCTATAATCCACACTGTTCCTGAATTAAACGTGCTGACCCCACATTAAAACCATTTGCCCGCCTCCAAAGACGACCTGCCGGGGGATGCCCATTAGGTGTCCACAGCGTGCCGGTTCGATGATAAGAAGACCCGAGCCCAATATTAGGTGCACCTCGAGTATAGCCCACCTTGTTTAGATGCACAATGATGCCAGAATAGAAGTTATGTCTGTGATATGTGTACCAATTCAAGTTTTCGCAGCCTGTGTGATTTGTCTGAATATGTATGTTATTGGAAGCTCTGTTTGAATTTAAGAGATAGATTTATATTTCCTTTGTTCCAGTCAAATTTTGTAAGCATAGCTCAGCCTGTCCTGTTCCATCTAAAGAATCTTTTTGAAGCTATGAGACACACTTCATGGAAAATCAGAAGTGAATCAACAAGTCAAGGGGCTCAATTATGTCCAAAGCCATTTTTTGGCGTATTGCCAGGGTTACGCCCATTTTTCTAGGCTAGAAATACTCCAAAAATATTTGTGCCAAGTTTCCCCGCTGTATTTTTCAAAATTGGTGCCGCGCAGCGTGTCCAGTCGCCTCGTGGGGGGGGGGGGGGGGGGGGGGGAGGGCGGTGGAGCCTGATGTCTGCGCCGAATAAAACGACACCGCACCTTCGGCACATGCGCAAAAAATAGGACGTTTTGACATTATTCCTATGGGCCCGCATGTGCAGTACAGCTCCCGGTCTGCAACCAGCCATTTTTCAAGAGCCAGTTGTGTGTGTGAGAATGTTGAGTGAGAACATTGGAAAAATCGGAGCTGTAATACAAGATGCAACGCGGTGCAAGGACCAAGAATTTCTTGCAGGATGAAGTGGATCCATTAGTTACTGTAATTGAGGCCAGACGGCAGGAGCTGGACACCAGCAGAGGTAACATAAAAGTTTCACCAAAAGAAATGAAGAAACGCTGGAACCAACTTGCAGAAGATTACTGTGCAATGGTGACCACCCCGAGATCTGGAGGCCAGTGTAAATAGTGGCAGGACCTTGGTCAAGTAGTTAGTGTAAGTAATATTTTTATTTATTCAATTATAATGTAAATATGAGCAGCTGTCCCACCCAGCAGAAAGACACCCTCTCCAAAAAGTTGTATTTTCATCTTTGCAGAGGAAGGTGGCACATAACAAAAGGGAAAGAACTCGAACAGCAGGAGGCCCGGCAAATCTGCACCCACTGACACCCTTGGAGGAGTGGATCGCTGGCTTGATGGGTCCGGCCGGTGGAAAAGTAACCACCACTGTACAAGCCGGAGCTACACTCGAGGGAGAGGGTAAGTCCTGCAAATTCCAGTCTGGCTTTGCTAAATGTTAAGTACACTGTGCGCTAACCATGCTTCGGTTCATGGGGCTGTCTCTGTCAGCTACGCTCCGGTTGATGCAATGTGCTATCATTCATCGTAGTCCTTCAATCAGCCTGCTGCCTGCATTGTGTGAGTATACTCATGCCACCCACCCTGCCCCCTCCTCTGCTGCTAACCATTTATCTATGTTCTGTTATATTTTGCAGAACTTGAGGCCATCCCTGACGATGCAGAAGAATATTCAGACGAGGATGAGCCTGAAGATAACATCTTCCAATCCCAACTTCGAGACCAAGAGCATAGGGATGAGGGGGAGGGGGCGGTGATGGATGAAGTCCCTACTGGTGTATTCACTTCAGAGGAGGTGCAGGTGCCACCCATTGGGCCCAAGTTTCCACATGATTCGCGCCTGATTTTTCGGAGCAACTGGTGGAGAACGGACTATTTTAGAAATCACAATTCTCCACATTTTTTTTCTGCAGTTCTAGTCAGGTAGAACAGTTCTAGTTTAGAACAGAATTTTTTCTTCAAAAGGGGGCGTGTCCGGCCACAGACGCCTGATTTGAAAGTTTCCACAGTGAAAACGTACTCCAAACTAAAGTAGAATGGAGCCAGTGAAGATTTTTGTAGAACTGAAAAACCTGTTCTACACATTAAAAAATCAGGCGCAGGTTACAAATTAGGCGTCCAGAACGAGGTGGGGGGAGGGGGGGGGAAGGGAACTCATTAAATTCTACAATAAATCCTTATTTATACTTCTACAAATATTATACAAATAAATCCAACCTGAATAAACATTTATAAGCCAAGAAAAGATTAAATAAACCATCTTCCTACCTGTGTGAAAGTGCTTCAGCCAGGGAGAATTCTGCAGCCGTTCGTGCCGCTGAGCGGGAGGGGGAGAGAGAGAGAGAAAAGAGAGAGAGAGAGAGGGAGAGAGAGAGAGGGGGGGGAGGGAGGGAGAGAGAGAGAGGGGGGGGAGGGAGGGAGAGAGAGGGAGGGGGGAGGGAGAGAGAGGGGGGAGAGAGAGAGAGAGAGAGAGAGAGAGAGAGAGAGAGAGAGAGAGAGAGAGAGGGAGGGAGGGAGGGAGGGAGGGAGGGAGAGAGAGAGGGGGAGGGAGGGAGAGAGAGAGGGGGAGGGAGGGAGAGAGAGGGAGGGAGGGAGAGAGAGAGAGTTGGGGGGGGGGGGGAATGGGAGGTCAGGTCGGATCGGATCCAGTCTGGGAGTCAGGTCCGGGGGGGGGGGGGGGGGGGGTGGGTCGGGGAGCAGGAGCTGGCCGTGGGAGGAGCCTTATTCACGCAGCCCCAGTGAGGCCATTCGGCCAGGGCTAGGGGCTGCGTGCTTCGGGCCCCTCCCACACAGTTCGCGCCTGGAGCTACTGCACTTGCGTACCGACTGTAGCGCGCATGTGCAGAGGTCCCGGCACTGTTTTCAGCGCCGGGACCTGGCGCCGCCCCCCCCACAGCTCGTGCTGGTTGCGCCGAGGGCCAGAGGACCTGTAAGTAGGTGGAGAATACCGAGGATTTTTTTTAGGCGCGAAAAACGGCGCCCAGCTCGGAGGGGCGCCCGTTTTTTTTTCTTGTGGAAACTTGGGCCCATTGAGTTGCAAGCTCCTTCCCTGAGTAGTGGTTTAAGTGTTGGTGGGACATTCCATGGTTTCCCACCGTCCGAGGCTGGGGATTCCTGTGGGGTGCAGTGAGGCACACCCAGGGCCCAACCATCCGAGGCTACGTGTCCCACTGGGATGCTGCGAGCCACACCCGTGGTGAGGAGGGGAAGGAGAGCTCGACCGCGCTCTCCTGAGGTGCAGGATCTAACAGATGTGGTTCAGATGATGGCAATGAGTGCGGAGAGCACTGACCTTACGTGATCACTCCTGGACACCATCAGTGGGGTGGGTGATGAGGTATCGGGACTGTCGGGAGAAGTAACAACACTCTCATGAGAAATGGGAATGATGTCCAGGACCATGAGTGAGGGCATGTCACAAGTAGTTCAGACACTCTCAGTGAACATGAGGGAGAGAATGTTGTAAGTAGTTGAGACACTTTTGTTCAACATGAGGGAGGAATGTTAGAGGTAGCTGAGACACTGTCAGGGCGCATGAGGGAGGGCATGTTGGAGTTAGCTGCTGCAATAAAGGAACACACCCAGACCCCGCACCCATTGACAGAATCAACTGTCACTCCCACTGCAATCCTCAGACCAGCCTCTGAAGAGCCCCAAGCCAGGCCCTACACATTGCCGCCTGCACCCCTACCACCGCCCCCACCACATCAGCAGTTGCGAATTACCAGAGATGTTAGAAAGAATAAGCTTGGTACCAACTGTTATATATGTGGACTTGTATTTACTCTGTACAGCCATCAGAGGGCTCATCCCCTGGAGTCCCAAGGGATCCCATAATCCCTTGGGAGCACAGGTGTTTAAGGAAGCTTCACAGGTTGGAGAGGCACTCTGGAGAACTGCAGAAAGACTAAGGTCACGCTTTACTTTGAGCTCAGTGTTCAGTTTGACTCTTTCTCCATACACAACAACTGGCAACGAGATACAGATAGCGAACCCAAAGATGCAGAGAACAGTGGGCATCCTGGTGAAATTTTCGGAGTGAGATGATTGGGAAACTTTTGTGGAGCGACTCGACCAATACTTTGTGGCCAACGAGCTAGATGGGGAAGAGAGCGCTGCCAAACGAAGGGCGATCCTCCTCACTATCTGTGGGGCATCAACGTATGGCCTCATGAGGAATCTGCTCACTCCAGCGAAACCCACGGAGAAATCGTACGACGATTTGTGCACACTGGTCCAAGAGCATTTGAACCCGAAGGAAACTGTTCTGATGGCGAGGTACCGGTTCTACACCTACAAAAGATCTGAAGGCCAGGAAGTGGCGAGTTATGTCGCCGAGCTAAGACGCCTTGCAGGACATTGCGAATTTGAAGGACATTTGGAGCACATGCTCAGAGACTTTTTCATACTTGCCATTGGCCATGAAACCATACTTTACAAACTTTTGACTGTCGAGACCCCAACCTTGAATAAGGCCATAGCGATAGCCCAGGCGTTCATTGCCACCAGTGACAATACTAAGCAAATCTCTCAGCACACAAGTGCTGCTACAAGTACTGTGAACAAAGTGATGTTGTTTTCGAATTGTAATGGATGGGGCAGGTCACACATACTTGTAAGCTGCACATCCGCAGATGACTCAGAGTCCACCATCAAGGGTGATGAATGCAAGGCCATTAACACCTTGTTGGCGCTGCGGGGTAATCATCATTTCCATTCATGCCGATTCAAAGAGTACGTTTGCAAGGGCTGTGGAACAATGGGACACCTCCGACGAGTGTGCAGGCAAGCTGCTAAGCCTGTTAAACCTGCAGACCACCACGTTGCAGAGGAGGACAGATCCACGGAGGATCATGATGAACCAGAGCCTCAGATAGAGGAGGCAGAGGTACATGGGGTGCACACATTCACCACGAATTGTCCCCCAATAATGCTGAATGTTGAACTAAATGGACTCCCGGTGTCAATGGAGCTGGACACGGGCGCGAGCCAATCCATCATGGGCAAAAAGACTTTCGAAAGGTTGTGGTGCAACAAGGCTTCAAGGCCAGTCTTATCTCCAGTTCACACGAAACTAAGAACGTACACGAAAGAACGGATTCCTGTAATCAGCAGTGCTACCGTAAAGGTCTCCTACGATGGAGCGGTGCACAAGCTATCACCGTGGGTGGTACCGGGCGATGGTCCCACACTGCTCGGCAGGAGCTGGCTGGGAAACATACACTGGAACTAGGACGACGTCCGAGCACTATCGCCCGCTGACGACACCCGAGCGCTATCGCCTGCTGATGACACTTCGTGTGCCCAGGTCTTAAACAAATTTCCTTCGCTGTTCGAACCAGGTATCGGGAAATTCCAAGGAGCAAAAGTGCAGATCCACCTAATTCCGGGGGCGCGACCCATCCATCACAAGGCAAGAGCAGTACCGTACATGATGAGAGAAAGGGTAGAGATCGAGCTAGACCAGCTGCAAAGAGAGGGCATCATTTCACCGATTGAGTTCAGCGAATGGGCCAATCCTATTGTCCCAGTCCTCAAGGGAGACCGCACCATCAGAATCTGTGGCGATTACAAAGTAACTATCAATCGTTTCACCCTGCAGGACCAATACCCACTAGCAAAGGCCGACGACCTCTTTGCAACGCTGGCGGGAGGAAAGACGTTCACGAAGCTGGATCTGACTTCAGCCTACATGACGCAGGAACTGGAGGAAACATCGAAGACCCTCACCTGTATCAACACGCACAAGGGCCTTTTTGTTTATAACAGATGTCCGTTTGGAATCCGATCAACGGCGGCGATATTCCAGAGAAACATGGAAAGTTTACTGAAGTCGGTCCCGCACACCGTGGTATTCCAGGACGACATCTTGGTCACAGGACGGAACACAGTCGAGCACCTGCAGAACCTGGAGGACGTTCTTAGTCAACTCAACCGCATGGGGCTCAGGTTAAAACGCTCGAAGTGCGTTTTCCTGGCATCTGAAGTGATGTTCTTGTGAAGGAGGATTGCGGCGGACGGCATCAGGCCCACCAACACGAAGACGGAAGCAATCGAGAATGCACCGAGGCCACAGAACGTGATAGAGCTGCGGTCGTTTCTGGGACTCTTGAACTACTTTGGTAACTTCTTACCGGGTCTCAGCACCCTGCTAGAACCACTACATGTCTTACTACGAAAAGGGGGCAAATGGGTTTGGGGCAAAAGCCAAGAAAATGCCTTTGTAAAAGCGAGAAAATTGTTATGCTCAAACAAATTGCTTGTGTTGTATGATCCATGTAAGCATTTGGTACTAGCATGTGATGCGTCGTCATATGGCGTCGGGTGTGTATTGCAACAAGCTAATGATTTCAGGAAACTACAACCGGTTGCTTATGCATCCAGGAGTCTGTCTAAGGCTGAGAGAGCGTACAGCATGATTGAAAAAGCGTTAGTGTGTGTCTATGGGGTAAAGAAAATGCATCAATACCTGCATGGGCTAAAATTCGAATTGGAAACTGACCATAAGCCACTTATATCCCTGTTTTCTGAGAGCAAAGGGATAAATACCAACGCATCGGTCCGCATACAACTACACCATCCGCCACAAGCCAAGCACAGAAAACTGCGCCGATGCTCTCAGTAGGCTGCCATTGCCCACCACGGGGGTGGAAATGGCGCAGCCCGCAGATCTAGCCATGGTTATGCAAGCATTTGAGAGTGAGCAATCACCCGTCATTGCCCGACAAATCAAAACCTGGACATGCCAGGATCCCTTATTATCTCAAGTCAAAATCTGTGTGCTTCACGGAAGCTGGTCCTGTGTCCCAGTGGAAATGCAGGAAGAGATAAAGCCGTTCCAGCGGCGCAAAGATGAAATGTCTATACAGGCAGACTGCCTTCTGTAGGGCAATCAAGTAGTGGTCCCCAAGAAGGGCAGAGACACCTTCATCAATGACCTCCACAGTACCCACCCAGGCATCGTGATGATGAAAGCGATAGCCAGATCCCACGTGTGGTGGCCTGGTATCGATGCGGACTTAGAGTCCTGCGTTCACAGATGTAATACATGCTCGCAGTTAAGCAATGTACCCAGGGAGGCGCCGCTAAGTTTATGGTCTTGGCCCGCCAAACCGTGGTCTAGGGTACACGTCGACTATGGAGGACTGTTGTTGGGTAAAATGTTCCTTGTGGTTGTAGACGCGTACTCCAAGTGGATTGAATGTGAGATAATGTCGGCTAGCATGTCCACTGCCATTACTGAAAGTCTGCGGGCCATGTTTGCCACACACGGCTTACCCAATGTCCTGGTGAGCGACAACAGGCCATGTTTTACCAGTGCTGAGTTCAAAGAATTCATGGCCCGTAACAGGATCAAACATGTCACATCTGCCCCGTTTAAATCAGCGTCCAATGGTCAGGCAGAGAGAGCAGTGCAAACCATCAAGCAAGGCTTGAAGAGGGTAACGGAAGGCTCATTGCAGACTCGCCTATCCCGAGTCCTGCTTAGCTACTGCATGGGACCACACTCACTCACTGGGATGCCATCTGCTGAACTGCTCATGAAAAGAGCACTTAAGATAAGGCTCTCGTTAGTTCACCCTGATCTGCATGAACAGGTAGAGAGTAGGCGGCTTCAACAAAGTGCATATCATGATAGCGCAAATGTGTCACGTGAGATTGAAATCAATGATCCTGTATTTGTATTAAATTCAAGTGGCTTCCCGGCACTGTCATGGCCAAAGAAGGGAGCAGGGTGTTTCGGGTCAAACTTTCAAATGGCCTCATTCATCGGAAACACTTGGACCAAATCAAAGTCAGATTCACGGACTATCCTGAGCAACCCACCTTGGACCCTGCCTTTTTTGATCCCCCAACTTACACACCAGTGGCAACCGGCACCACGGTTGACCACGAAGCAGAACCCATCATCCACAGCAGCCCTGCAGGGCCCAACACACCAGGTAGCCCAGCAAATGATTCAACAACACCAGCTTTCACACCGAGACGGTCAACCAGGACAAGGGCCCCAGATCGACTCACATTGTAAATAGTTACACTATTGACTTTGGCGGGGGGGGGGGGGGGGGGGGGGCGGGGTGGAATGTTATTATATATCTGGACTTGTATTTACTCTGTACAGCCACCAGAGGGCTCATCCCCTGGAGTCACAAGAGATCCCATAATCCCTTGGGAGCACAGGTATTTAAGAAGGTTTCACAGGTTGGAGAGGCACTCTGGAGACCTGCAATAAAAGACTAAGGTCACACTTTTCTTTGAGCTCACAGTGTTCAGTCTGACTCTTTCTCCATACACAACACCAACTCCAGAAACACGACGCCACTGCCTGCGGGCAGGGGTGGTGGAGGAGTCACCAAGACCAAGGGTGCGGGCGGTCTTAGAATAATGTGGAGGAGAGATGAGTGCAGCCTTTCTTTGCTGCTCATGTTATTATTGTTACTGTTGTAACTGTTCTCAAATTAAAACTTTTTGATTTACAAGTTTAAAGTTAGTGAGTGATCTTAAAGTTTTTAAGTGATCTTAACTGAAAACTTTAAAGTTTGATACAAGAATATTTTTATTTAAGTTAAGTACAGATGTTAGTTAAATTTTTGAATGAAATATATTTTAAATTAGAACTGAATCATTTACATTATTTGGTCCATTATTAAACACAACTTTTGATGTAAACAAGAATCACTTCCATCATTTGTTCCATTAAACCACAACACAACATTACGGAACAGGTCCAAACAGTAAAGATGTTCCATGTGGAATAGTTGCCGCTGAGCCTTCAGGCAGCAAAGCGTTCACGGATGAGCTGCTGGCGCAAGGCTCAAGCAATGGTTAAAGGGGCACGACGACCCGCCCTCCTCCGCCGTCGTGCTCCAGGTTCAGATAGTTGCATGGCTTCCTCATCATCTGCATCTTACTCATCATTATCATCAGCCATTCTCGCCGCAGGTGGGTCTTCCACTACCAGCTGCTGCTGCCTCATGATGGCTAAGTTATGCAGCATGCAGCACACAGCAGTGAACTGACCGACAATCTCAGCAAGTAGCCTCCGGAATGGTCCAGGCATGGAAACGCTGTTTCAAGATGCCAATGGTCCTCTCTACGATGCTTCGTGTGCGACATGTTGTTTTCCCGGTCAGCTTCCGTCCGGGTTACATGAGCCAGAAGGCAAGGCCGTACCCTTTGTCTCCCAGTAGCCAGCTCTGCCCTTCTGGCTGCTGCTGAAACATGGCAAATAGAATGCTCTCGCGAAGGATGAACGCATCATGGGTGCTCCCAGGGTAACTTGCATCGACTGACATGATACGGTGCATGTTGTCACACACGAGCTGTACATTAATGGAGTGGAAGTCTTTTCTGTTGGCCTTCATACCGAGAGGATTTGAGTATAGAAGCAGGGAGGTCTTACTGCAGTTGTGTAGGGACTTGGTGAGGTCACATCTTGAATATTGTGTACAGTTTTGGTCTCCTAATCTGAGGAAGGACATTCTTGCTATTGAGGGAGTGCAGCGAAGGTTCACCAGGCTGATTCCCAGGATGGCAGGACTGACATAAGAAGAAAGACTGGATTGACTAGGCTTATATTCACTGGAATTTAGAAGAATGAGAGGGGATCTCATCGAAACATAGAAAATTCTGACGGGACTGGAAAGGTTAGATGCAAGAAGAATGTTCCCAATGTTGGGGAAGTCCAGAACCAGGGATCACAATCTAAGGATAAGGGGTAAGCCATTTAGGACGGAGTGGAAGCCTTTTCTGTTGGCCTTCATGAAGGAAGACACAAATAACCTTCCGGAAGTACTAGGGGACCGAGGGTCTAGTGAGAAGGAGGAACTGAAGGATATCCTTATCAGCGGGAAATTATGTTCGGGAAATTGATGGGATTGAAGGCTGATAAATGCCTGGGGCCTGATAGTCTGCATCCCAGAGTACTTAAGGAAGTGGCCCTAGGAATAGTGGATGCATTGGTGATCATTTTCCAACAGCCCGCAACCCTGGACCAGTTCCTATGGATTGGAGGGTAGCAAATTAAACACCACTTTTTAAAAAGGGAGGGAGTGAGAAAGCGGGTAATTATAGACTGGTTAGCCTGACATCAGTAGTGGGGAAAATGTTGGAATCAATTATTAAGGATGAAATAGCAGCGCATTTGGAAAGCAGTGACAGGATCGGTCCAAGTCAGCTTGGATTTATGAAGGGGAAATCATGCTTGACAAATCTTCTGGAATTTTTTGAGGATGTAACTGGTAGCGGTGGACATGGGAGAACCAGTGGATGTGGTGTATTTGGACATTCAAAAGGCTTTTGACAAGGTTGCACACAAGAGATTGGTGTGCAAAATCAAAGCACATGGTATTGGGGGTAATATACTGACGTGGATAGGGAACTGGTTGGCAGACAGGAAGCAGAGAGTCGGAATAAACGGGTCCTTTTCAGAATGGCAGGCAGTGACTAGTGGAGTGCCGCAGGGCTCAGTGCTGGGACCCCAGCTCTTTACAATATACATCAATGATTTGGATGAAGGAATTGAGTGTAATATCTCCAGGTTTGCAGATGACACTAAACTGGATGGCGGTGTGAGCTGTGAGGGGGGCTTTAGGAGGCTGCAGGGTGACTTGGACAGGTTAGGTGAGTGGGCAAATGCATGACAGATGCAGTATAATGTGGATAAATGTGAGGTTATCCACTTTGGGGGCAAAAAACGCGAAGACAGAATATTATTTGAATGGCGGCAGATTAGGAAATGGGGAAGTGCAACGAGACCTGGGTATCATGTTTCATCAGTCATTGAAAGTTGGCATACAGGTACAGCAGGCAGTGAAGAAGGCAAATGGTATGTTGGCCTTCATAGCTAGGGAATTTGAGTATTAGCAGGGAGATCTTACTGCAGTTGTACAGGGCCTTGGTGAGGCCTCACCTGGAATATTGTGTTCAGTTTTGGTCTCCTAATCTGAGGAAGGACGTTCTTGCTATTAAGGGAGTTCAGCGAAGGTTCACCAGACTGATATGGCAGGACTGACATATGAGGAGAGACTGGATTAACTGGGCCTTGATACACTGGAGTTTAGAAGGATGAGAGGGGATCTCATAGAAACATATAAGATTCTGACGGGACGGGACAGGTTAGATGCGGGTAGAATGTTCCTGATGTTGGGGAAGTCCAGAACCAGGGGACACAGTCTTAGGATAAGGGGTAGGCCATTTAGGACTGAGATGAGGAAAAACTTCTTCACTCAGAGAATTGTTAAGCTGTGGAATTCCCTGCCGCAGAGAGTTGTTGATGCCAGTTCATTGGATATATTCAAGAGGAAGTTAGATATGGCCCTTACGGCTAAGGGGATCAAGGGGTATGGAGAGAAAGCAGGAAAGCGATATTGAGGGAATGATGAGCCATGGTCCTATTGAATGGTGGTGCAGGCTCTAAGGATCGAATGGCCTACTCTTGCACCTATTTTTTATGTTTCTATGAGGAGAAACTTCTTCACTCAGAGAATTGTGAACCTGTGGCATTCTCTACCACAGAAAGTTGTTGAGGCCAGTTCGTTAGATATATTCAAAAGGGAGTTAGATGTGGCCCTTAAGGCTAAACATTCTCCTTTCTATCTTTTGCTTCTGCCCCCATTTTACTTCCCTCTGTCTCACTGTATAGATTCCCATCCCCCTGCCATATTAATTTAACTCCTCCCCAACAGCACTGGCAAACACTCCCCCAAGGACATAGGTTCCAGTCCGGCCCAGGTGCAGACCGTCCGGTTTGTACTGGTCCCACTTCCCGCAGAACCGGTTCCAATGTCCCAGGAATTTGAATCCCTCCCTTCTGCACCACTCCTCAAGCCACGTATTCATCTAGCTATCCTGCGATTCCTACTCTGACTAGCACGTGGCACTGGTAGCTTGCTGGGAACGTAAAAACTGAATGCAAAAGCTTCTGTAGATATGTGAAGAGAAAAAGATGAGTGAAAACAAACGTAGGTCCCTTGCTGTCAGATTCAGGTGAATTTATAATGGGGAACAAGGAAATGGCGGAGCAGTTAAACAAAAACTTTGGTTCTGTTTTCACGAAGGAAGACACAAATCACCTTCTGGAAATACTGGGGGACTGAGGGTCTAGTAAGAAGGAGGAACTGAAGGATATCCTTATAAAGCAGGAAATTGCATTTGGGAAATTGATGGGATTGAAGGCCGAAAAATCCCTGAGATTACTAATTTTGAGTTCCTACTTTTTAATTTAGCTCCTAGCTCCCTAAATTCGTCTAGTAGGACCTCATCCCATTTTTTTTACCAATATCGTTAGTACCTATATGCACCACGACAACTGGCTGTTCACCCTACCTTTTCAGAATGTCCTGCACCCGCTCCAAGACATCCTTGACCCTTCCACCAGGGAGGCAACATACCATCCTGGAGTCTCGGTTGCGGCCACAGAAACCTCTATCTATTCCCCTTACAATAGAATCCTCTATCACTATAGCTCTCCCACTCTTTTTCCTGCCCTCCTGTGCAGCAGAGCCACCCACGGTGCCATGGACTTGGCTGCTGCTGCCCTCCCCTCATGAGTCATCCCCCTCAACAGTACCCAAAGCGGTGTATCTATTTTGCAGGGGGATGACTGCAAGGGACCCCTGCACTACCTTCCTTCCACTGTACTTCCTGTTGGTCACCCATCCCCTAAGCTGGCTGTGTAACCTTTACCTGCGGTGAGACCAACTCACTAAACATGCTATTCACGTCATTCACAGCATCGTGGATGCTCCAGAGTGAATCCACCCGCAGCTCCAGTGCCGCAATGCGGTCTGTCAGGAGCTGCAGCCGGATACACTTCCCGCATATATAGTCATCAGGGACACTGGAAGCGTCCCTGACTTCCCAAATAGTACAGGAGGAGCATAACACGTGTCTGAGCTCTCCTGTAATGACTTAACCCCTAAATTAACTTAATTTGGCAACAATAATGCTAAAAGTTACTTACCGATAAAGAAAAGAAAAAACTACTCACCAATCACCAGCCAATCACTTACCCTCTTAAAGGGATCAAGGGGTATGGAGAGAAAGCAGGAATGGGGTACTGAAGTTGCATGATCAGCCATGATCATATTGAATGGTGGTGCAGGCTCGACGGGCCGAATGACCTACTCCTGCACCTATTTTCTATGTTTCTATGTTTCTGTTCCTGTACAACTCGGAAACCTCCAATGGTGCTCGCAAGGCGATGTGGGTACAATTAATGCAGCCCTGTACTTTTGGGAAACCCTGTCACACATTGCCTGGGCGGTCATGGGGAAATTTATGCAGTCATTCCTCCAAGCATATAGTGCAGCAGTCACCTGCTGAATGCAGACATGTGTTGCATGTTGAGAAATGGCACACACATCCCCAGTTGTTGCTTGGAACAAACCGGATGCATAGAATGAAAGTGCAGCTGTAACCGTCACTTCAACTGACAAAGCAGTCCTGAAATTTCTAGGATGCAGGTCTGCTTTCACCAACTCACAGATCTCAATTACAACTTCTTTGTGGAAACGCAGCCTTCTGACACAGTTGCATCACTCAGGTGCAGGTACGAACGCCTGTCTCGATATACCCGACATGGGTAAGGGCTTCTGCCCATCATCCTATGGGCTCTGAGGTTCGTCATGCGATGACGTCGAATCAATTGCCTTCTCCATAGCAACATCAGGCAGAAGGCTTGTATAAGGTATGGCATTGTCAGTATGGCCCCCAAGCTTAAATTTTACCTTTGCAAGAAGCTCAAAATGGCAGGAAGGCAGGACAGGTTCTTTGTTCTCTCTCCCCAAGGTCTGTATGGACCACACCCAGGTCTGAGCAAGCACAGTGATTGGGAATCCCCACCCACCCTCCCATCCCCGGGCACTTTGCAGCCTTGTGATTTCTTCTGATCGTGTTCAACAGCACCTTCCACACACACCACCCCCACCGCCCCCCCGCCTCCCCCAAACCCCCCTGGGCTTGTTTGATGCCGAGTGCAGTCTTCAGATCGCCATCTCCCCCACCGGGGTTTTTTTGCAGCCGAGCCCGTGTCCGAGTGCGGGGCTGATTCTGCCGGCCGACACTCCGACCCGCCAGCCATATTTGAAGGCGCTCGGTAGTGGTGTGTGAGTTAAAAAAAATGAAAAGTTCAGAATTTCATCAAACTTCCTTCTACTCCATTGTAAGGTTAAAAAAAATGTAATCTTTATTATGCATCTATAAAGTGTTCTTCTCTCCCTCCAAAACTTCGATGAAGAACAATGGCGTCTGTCTGCGCCGATTTTTCAATGTGCGCTGCTTTCTCTTAACTCACCAGCAAGTTTTTCGGGATTGGCCAGATACGCCGACCTAGGATAAATCTTTTTGAAAAATCCTATAAACTGGCGCAGACATGAGGTAACGCCCCCTATGACGTCAAAGAAAACGAACCTTAAAAAATCGTAACTAACTCAGTTATGCTACCACAGATTCCTTGGGAAACTTTAATTTAAAAACCTACGCCAAAAAAACGCCGCAAATAACCGGGGAAAATTGAGCCCAGGGACTTTAGGCCAGGTCCAATTTACATTGACGTTTAACATAGCAGAAAGGACTGGCATCTGCTGTTTTTCAAGGAGCGATAATTAAGCCCTTAAGTACAGTAAATCAACCGTGTGTCATAACTACTCTTTGTTTATCCATAACTGCTTTAAAAAAAATCTGTTTTACATTTACGAGCTGGAGGGAATGTTATTCCATTGCTTTACTAAGTTGAGGAAGATCACGAGGCACACAATTGGTAAGCTAAAATACAGTATTAAGTTTAGTGCAGTCTTTATTCTACCAACTCCCAAATTCAAGGAAGATCATTCTCTGATTCACAGGAAATGAGTGCTTCCCAACAGAAATGGTCTGAGAGGCTGAACTCATGAAAAATGTCTCGAGTAAAACCCCAAAAGCATCACACTGGTCTGAGATTAGTACTTGCAGTACAATTGCAGCCTTTGGGAAGAAAAGAGATGGCACAAACTGAAAAAACAGAAACAGCTGGAATCAAAGATATTCTGATTCATGCACGAGTACTTAAATCTCACTGATGTTGCTGTGTCGGAAAGTAGAACATGGCTGGAAGGGGTCACTTTAATTGTTATTTTAATTATTTCTGACAATTTTCAATTATTTTCACAACTCGTTAACAAGTACCTCCCCACCATCACCCAAACTGTATCTGTACATACTTAAAGGAATTACACAGTGCTTGAAGATGATGCAGGATAGTGAAGAACTGTGTAGCACAAAAGTCCTTACTGCTTCAATTTTTACTCCGCATCTGGTAGTTAACTGAAACAAATATACATTTTTGACTTCAGTGTTCGGGTGCTAATCTCGCCCATTGTAGAACCTGCCCAGTTTTAAATGCATTGATTTCTTTTTTGAATTCTTTAAGAAACAAACTGGTAATCCAGATATGTTAGTTGGAAGCCAGGATGGACCTACTTCTCTTCAATAAACACACTGCTGGAATCCTGAAATTTCTACTACGCTATTGTGGGAGCACCATCAGCACACAAACTGTAGTGATTCATGGTGAGGGCCCACTACCACCTTCTTAGGGTGGCTAGGAATGGACAATAAATATGGTTTAGTCACCATGGTTCACATCCTGAGAGAACAAAAAAAAACACCTTCCACTATTGAGACTACCTCTACTACCAGACAGATCAAACAATGGAGATTTCCATAGGCGCACAGCTTTCACGAGGGGAGACCAAAATATACATACACTGGGTACATTCATCATTCCTTCAAAGCACACAGTATTCTATCACTTTTGCCTTGGTTTCCTCTGTTCGCATATTTCTGACCAGCCATTGAAGCAGTAACAATTTCAGGTACCGTAATTAGTGTAACAACATGATAAAGACAAGTTGCTCGACGGCAGATATTTTGAAATTTACTTGTTTATATGTGTAATGTTTTATGTGGGTGATTATGATGGATCGAAATGAGCAATTGTATTTGTCATAAGTTTCATGCTTTAGCACAGGAGTGACAATCAGATTAGCTCTAACCTCCCGCAGCATTGCTCCCTCAATTTGTATTGGTGCAGGTGTTTGCAGCTTTTCTTTGCCTACGGTCATGACACAGGTACATTCCTTATTCAAATTGTATTGGGAGACTTTTCTCAAAGCAAGTTTATGCAGTATGCAATGAACATAGGAATTCTGCACTTTCTCTGGTTTCTTATTGGAAAAGTATCAAAGTCACTGTTTGAGGACACTGATTATTTGCTCAATGATGGAGTGTGTTACCTTGCTGGAATATTCCTTTGTTCTACTGGAATCGACTCTTTTCAACTATAACCCAAAGTCTAACCCACCCTTTCTTGCAAAGGTCCCTGAATGTCATATTACCACCTAACTCTGAGCGCCCCACTTTCCAACCACTCTCAGTTGCCATCACTCCAATCTGCCCAAAGCACTGAGACTGCTCTGCTGAGAATTACCCATGCCATCTTGTGTGACTGCAACCATGGCTCATTGTTCCTCTTTCTCATGCTGACCTGTCCACTACTTTTGACACAGTTGAATAATTCAATTCTTCTCCACTGCCTCTCCTCCATGGTACTGTCCAGGTTCTATTTCTAACAATGCAACTATATCATCCCTTGGAATAATTTCACTACTTGTTCCACAAAACTGACCGGATATCCGCTCCTTTACCAAGACGCCCTACGTCCACCTCAACATTGCCCGACTCCACCCCTGCCTCAGCTCTTTTGCTGCTAAAGCCCTCATCCATACCTTTGTTACCTCTAGACTTGACTATATCATTGCTCTCCTGGCCGGCCTCCCATCTTTCACCCTTAATAAACTTAAACCCATCCAAAACTCAGCTGTCCATTTCCGAACTTGCACCAAGTCCTGTTCACCCTGTACTCGCTGACCTACAATGGCTTTCAAATCAGAGAATGATACAGCACAGAGGGAGGCCATTCAGCCCATCTTGCCCGTGCCAGCTCTTTGGCAGAGCTTTCCAATTAATTCCACTCCCATGCTCTTTCCCGATAGCCCTGTAAAATTTTCTCTTCAAGTATTTATCCAATTCTCTTTTGAATGTACTATTGAATTTGCATCTACCACCTTTCAGGCAGTGCAACAACTCGCTGTGTAAAAAAAATGCTTCTTCATTTCGCCACTGGTTCTTTTGACAATCAACTTAAATCTGTGTCCTCTGGTTACTGATCCTTTTGCCACTGGAAACAGTTTCTCCTCAGTTACTCATTCAAAACTCTTCATGATTTTGAACACCTCTATCAAATCTCCTTTTAACCTTCTCTGCTCTAAAGAGAACAACCCTAGCTTCTCCAGTCTCTCCACATAACTGAACTCCCTCATCCTTGGTACCATTCCAGAACATTTCTTCGGCACTCTCTCCAAAGCCTGGACATCTTTCCTGAAGCGTGGTACCCGGAACTGCACACAATACTCAGCATAACTTTCATGCTTTTGTACTCTATTCTTCAATTAATAAAATCAAAGATCCTACTGTGTTCCTAACAGAGATGAGACTGCACATGGGGAGGTTGAAGTAACAGTGACCTCAGTCTTTAATAAGACACTCCAGAGTGAGGAACAGGCCTTAGGGGCTGGCTTATATACAGTGCTCCCAAGGGATGCTGGGATCCCTTGGGACTTCAGGGGATGCGCTCCCTGGTGGCAGAACATGAGAGTGTATGCTTTACAGATACACAACATCACTCCCCCGACAAAGTAAAAGTGAAAACTATTTACAAGGTGAGGCGGTCGGGAGCCTTTCTTTCCCTGATGGACCGCCTCGGTACAAATGCCTGTTCTGGTGTGTTGGCTGTGCACTCGCTGGGCTGGCGTGTTGTTGGCCCTGCAGGGCTGCTGGGTGAGCCTGGCCTTGTTTGCTGTTGGGTGTGATGGGTTCAATTTCCTGGTCTGGGGTGGTGTCGTTGATCCTTTGGGTGTGTGTTGTGGGCTCGAAAAGATGGTGAGTGCTGTGGGTTGTTCAGGGCAGTCTGTGAACCACAGCCTCATTTGGTCCAGGTGCTTTCTGAAAATTTGTCCATTGCCTAGTTTGACTACAAACACCCTACTCCCTTCTTTAGCTATCACCGTGCCCGCGATCCACTTGGGACCATGTCCATAATTTAGCACATACACAAGATCATTCAGATCAATTTTCCGTGACACAGTGGTGCGGCCATCGTTTACATTTTGTTGCTGCTGCCTGCTCTCTACCTGATCATGCAGGTTGGGGTGAACCAGCGAGAGTCTGGTTTTAAGTGTCCTTTTCATGAGTAGCTCAGCCGGGGGCACCCCTGTGAGCGAGTGGGGTCTCGTGCGGTAGCTGAGCAGTACTCGGGACAGGCGGGTTTGGAGTGAGCCTTCTGTGACTTGTTTAAGACTCTGTTTGATTGTTTGTACTGCCCGCTCTGCCTGCCCATTGGAGACTGGTTTAAACGGGACCGAGGTGACATGTTTGATCCCATTGCGGGTCATGAATTCTTTAAATTCGGCACTGGCGAAACATGGCCCGTTGTCACTGACCAGTATGTCAGGCAGGCTGTGGGTGGCAAACATGCCCCTCAGGTTTTCAATGGTGGCAGTGGTGGTGCTTCCCGACATTATTTCACATTCAATCCATTTTGAAAAAGCATCCACCACCACCAGGAACATTTTACCGAGAAACGGGCCCGCATAGTCGACATGGATCCTCGACCATGGTCTGGAGGGCCAGGACCACAAACTTAGTGGTGCCTCTCTGGGCGCGCTGCTCAACTGAGCACACATGCTGCATTGCCGTACACAGGACCCTAAGTCAGAGTCGATACCGGGCCACCACACGTGGGATCTGGCTATCGCTTTCATCATTACATTACCGGGTGTGTGCTGTGGAGATTCGAGATGAACGTCTCCCTGCCCTTTTTGGGTAGCACTACGCGGTTACCCAACAACAGGCAGTCTGCCTGAATGGACAGCTCGTCCTTTCGCCGCTGGAACGGCTTGATTAGCTCTTGCATTTCAACGGGGATGCTGCCCCAGCCCCCATGCAGTACACAGTTTTTTTTACCAGGGACAGCAGAGGATCTTGGCTGGTCCAAGTCCTAATCTGGCGGGCCGTGAGAAGTGATTTATCATTTTCAATCGCTTCCATGGCCATCAACAAGTCTGCGGGCTGCGCCACCATCAACAAGTTTACAGGCTGCGCCATTTTCCACCCACGTGGTGGGCAATGGTAGCCGACTGAGAGCATCCACACAGTTCTCCGTGCCTGACCTGTGGCGGATGGTATAGTTATACGCTGATAGCGTGAGTGCCCACCTATGTACGTGGGCTGAGGCATTAGTATTTATCCCCTTGTTTTCAGTGAACATGGATTTGAGGGGCTTGTGATCGGTATCCAGCTCAAATTTGAGGCCAAACAGGTACTGATGCATTTTCTTTACCCCGAACACACATGCTAATGTTTCTTTCTCAATCATGCTGTCGGCCCTCTCGGCCTTAGACAAGCACCTGGAGACATAGGCGATAGGTTGCAACTTCCCCGCAATGTTAGCTTGTTGTAACACACACTCAACTCCGCACGACGACGCATCACATGCTAGCACAAGTCTTTTACACGGGTTATACAATACAAGCAGCTTGTTGGAGCATAAAATGTTTCTGGCTTTCTCAAAAGCAATTACTTGTTTTTTTTTCCCCATACCCAGTTCGCACCTTTACGCAATAACACATGTAGGGGCTCTAAGAGGGTGCTTAACTCCGGTAGAAAGTTATCAAAATAGTCGAGGAGTCCCAGGAATGACCGCAACTCCGTGATGTTCTGTGGCCTGGGTGCGTTCCTGATAGCCTCTGTCTTGGCGTCTGTCGACCAAATGCCGTCCGCCGCGATCTTTCTCCTGAAAAACTCCACTTCTGTTGCCATGAAGACGTATTTCAACCTCTTCAGCCGCAGCCCTACGTGATCCAGTCGCTGGAGGACCTCCTCCAGGTTTTGTAGGTGCTCAACGGTGTCCCGACCCGTGACCAATATGTCATCCTGAAAAACCACCGTGCGTGGTACCGACTTGAGTAGGCTCTCCATGTTTCTCTGGAAGGTCGCTGCAGCCGACCGAATTCCAAAAGGGTATCTGTTGTAGATGAACAGTCCCTTGTGCGTGTTGATGCAGGTGAGGCCCTTCGGACTCCTCCAGCTCCTGCGTCATGTAGGCCGAAGTCAGGTCGAGCTTGGTGAACATCTTGCCTCCTGCCAGCATCGCAAATAGGTCGTCTGCCTTAGGTAGCGGGTATTGGTCCTGTAGCGAGAAACGATTAATAGTTACTTTATAATCGCCGCAAATCCTGACCGTGCCATCACTTTTGAGTACTGGAACAATCGGGCTGGCCCACTCGCTGAATTCCACTGGGGTGATGATGCCCTCGCGTTGCAGCCTGTTCAGCTCGATTTTCACTCTCTCCCTCATCATGTGAAGTACCGCTCGCGCCTTGTGGTGAATGGGTCCTGCCTCTGGGACCAAATGGATCCGCACCTTCGCCCTGGAAAAGTTTCCAATTCCTGGCTCAAAAGGGGAAGGAAAGTTGTGAAGAACCTGGGTACATGAAGCCTCATCGACATGTCATCCCAGTTCCAGCGGATTTTGCCCAGCCAGCTCCTTCCAAGCTGTGTAGGGCCATCGCCCGAGACAATCCAGAGTGGCAGTTCGTGCACCGTGCCCTCGTAGGTGACCTTGACCATGGCACTGCCCAGGATAGTGATAAGCTCTTTGGTGTACATTCTCAGTTTCGTGTGGATGGGGCTCAGGGCTGGTCTGAATGCCTTGTTGCACCACAGTCTCTCAAACATCTTTTTACTCATGATGGATTGGCTAGCGCCAGTGTCCAGTTCCATGGCTACGGGTAAGCCATTCAATGTTACATTTAGCATTATAGGTGGACATTTTGTCGAAAATGTGTGCACCCCATGTACTTCAGCATCTGCCTCCTCTTACTGAGGCTCGAAATTGCTTTGATCCACCATGGACCAATCTTCCTCTGCCACGTGGTGGTTAGCAGGTTTTGTAGAGCGTGCAGCTCGCCTACAAGCTCGTTGGAGGTGCCCCATTGTTTCACAGCTCTTGCAAACATACCCTTTGAAGCGGCATGAATAGGCTGAATGGAAGCCTCCGCAACGCCAACAAGGTGTGAATTGCCTTGCATTCATCCTTTGTTGCGGACTCATTCATCTGGGTCACCTGAGGCCTGCTGGCAGTTGCAGACTCGTGGTTTCTGCCCTGTACATTTCTGCTCGCAAACACAGTTCCAGTTAATTTATGAACATTGCTAGTACTTGTGTGCTGAGAGATTTGTTTGGTGTTATCATTGGTGGACATAAACACCTGTTCTATCGCAATGGCCTTACTGAGGGTCGGTGTCTCTACAGTCAAACGTTTTTGTAGGATGGTCTCGTGGCCAATGCCCAGTACAAAAAAGTCTCTGAGCATTTGCTCCAGGTAGCCATCAAACTCACATTGTCCTGCAAGTCGCCTTAGCTCGGCAACATAGCTCGCCACTTCCTGACCTTCAGATCGCTGGCACGTGTAGAACCGATACCTCACCGTCAGCACGCTCTCCCTTGGCTTAAGATGCTCCCGAACCAGTGTACACAGCTCCTCATATGACTTATCTGTGGGTTTCACCAGAGCCAGAAGATTCTTCATGAGGCTGTAGGTCGGTGCCTCGCAGACTGTGAGGAGGCCCGCTCTCCTTTTTGCAGCGCTTCCTTCTCCGTTCAGCTCGTTGGCTACAAAGTACTGGTCTAGCCGTTCGACATAGGCTTCCCAGTCCTCATCCACCGAGAGCTTCTCCAGGATGCCCACAGTTTGCTGCATCTTTGCGTTGGCTTCATATACTCGTCGTCAGTTATTGTGTTCCTAACACAGATGAGACTGCACACAGGGAGGTTGAAGTAACAGTGACCTCCGTCTTGACCTCCTGGTGGCGGAACATGCGAATGCATGCTTTACAGATACACAACAGATCCCATCTTCATTTTTAACAGCCTTCTCAACTTGTCCTATCACCTTCAAAGATTTGTGTTTTTCTGTTCCTGCACCTCCTTTAAGATTGTACCATGTAATTTATATTGCCTCTCCACATTCTTCCAACCAAAATGTATCACTTCACACTTTTCTGCGTTAAATTTCATTTGCCATGTGTCTGCCCATTTCACCAGTCTGTCTACATCCTCCTGAAGTCTGTTACGATCCTCCTCATTATTTACTACATTTTTGAGTTTCGTATCATCTGCAAACTTTGAAATTCTGCCTTGTGCACCCAAGTCCATGTCATTAATGTTGTGTATGGAGAAAGAGTCAGACTGAACACTGAGAGCTCAAAGTAAACTGTGACCTTGATTTTTTATTGCAGGTCTCCAGAGTGCCTCTCCAACCTGTGAAGCTTCCTTAAATACCTGTGCTTGCAAGGGGTTATGGGAATCCTTGGGCCTCCAGGGGATGAGCCCTCTGGTGGCCGTACAAGTATACATATATAACAACACTCCCCCCCCCCCCCATAGTCAATAGTGTAACTATTTACAATGTGAGTCGATCTGGGGCTCTTCTTGCCCTGGTTGATCATCTCGGTGTGAAAGCTGGTGTTTTTGAATCATTTGTTTGGCTCTCGCTGGGCTGCTGTGCAGCTGGCCTTGCTGGGCTGCCTGGTGTGTTGGGCCCTGCAGGGTTGCTGTGGATGATGGGTTCTGCTTTGTGGTCAACCGTGGTGCCGGTTGCCACTGGTGTGTAAGTTGGGGGATCAAAAGAGGTAGGGTCCAAGTTGGGTTGCTCAGGGTAGTCCGTGAATCTGAGTTTGATTTGGTCCAAGTGTTTGAGGTGAATGAGGCCATTTGAAAGTTTGACCCGAAACACCCTGCTCCCCTCTTTCGCTACGACAGTGCCGGGAAGCCACTTGGGACCTTGTCCATAATTTAATACAAATACAGGATCATTGATTTCAATCTCGCGTGATACATTTGTGCTATCATCGTATGTACTTTGTTGAAGCCGCCAGCTCTCTACCTGTTCATGCAGATCAGGGTGAACTAACGAGATCCTTGTCTTAAGTGCTCTTTTCATGAGCAGTTCAGCAGGTGGAATCCCAGTGATTGAGTGGGGTCTCATGCGGTAGCTAAGCAGGACTCGGGATAGGCGAGTCTGCAGTGAGCCTTCAGTTACCCTCTTCAAGCCTCGCTTGATGGTTTGCACTGCTCTCTCTGCCTGACCATTGGACGCTGGTTTAAACGGGGCAGATGTGACATGTTTGATCCCGTTACAGGTCATGAATTCTTTGAACTCAACACTGATAAAACATGGCCTGTTGTCGCTCACCAGGACATCGGGGAAGCCGTATGTGCCAAACATGGCCCGCAGGCTTTCAGTGGTGGCAGCGGACATGCTAGCCAACATTATCTCACATTCAATCTACTTGGAGTACGCGTCTACAAAAACAAGGAACATTTTACCCAAGAACGGGCCTGCATACCCTAGACCACGGTTTGGAGGGCCAAGACTATAAACTTAGTGGTGCCTCACTGGGTACATTGCTTAATCACGATCATGTATTACATCTGTGAACGCAGGACTCTAAGTCCGCATCAATACCGGGCCATCACACATAGGATCTGGCTATCGCTTTCATCATTACAATGCCTTGGTGGGTACTGTGGAGGTCATTGATGAAGGTGTCTCTGCCCTCTTGGGGACCACTATTCGATTGCCCCACAGAAGGCAGTCTGCCCGTATAGACATTTCATCTTTGCGCCGCTGGAACGGCTTTATCTCTTCCTGCACTTCCACTGGGACACTGGATCAGCTCCCCTGAAGCACACAGCTTTTGACTAGAGATAATAAGGCTGGCTTGTCCAGGTTTTGATCTGCTGGGCAGTGACGGGTGATTGCTCACTCTCAAATGCTTCCATAACCATGGCTAGATCTGCAGGCTGCGCCATTTCCACCCCCGTGGTGGGCAATGGCAGCCTACTGAGAGCATCGGCGCAGTTTTCTGTGCCTGGCTTGTGGCGGATGGCGTAGTTGTATGCGGATGTGAGCGCCCATCTCTGGATGTGGGCCGATGCGTTGGTATTTATCCCTTTACTCTCGGAAAACAGGGATATAAATGGCTTATGGTCAGTTTCCAATTCGAATTTTAGCCCAAACAGGTAATGATGCATTTTCTTTACCCCAAAGACATACGCTAACGCTACTTTTTCAATCATGCTGTAGGCTCTCTCAGCCTTAGACACACTCCTGGATGCATAAGCAACCAGTTGCAGTTTCCCAAAATCATTAGCTTGTTGCAATACACACCCGACACCTTATGACGATGCATCACATGCTAGTACCAAACACTTACATGGATCGTACAACACAAGCAATTTGTTTGAGCATAACAATTTTCTTGCTTTTCCAAAGGCATTTTCTTGGCTTTTGCCCCAAACCCATTCGCCCCCTATTCATGGTAAGACATGTAGTAGTTCTAGCAGGGTGCTGAGATCCGGTAATAAGATACCAAAGTAGTTCAAGAGTCCCAGAAACGACCGCAGCTCCATCACGTTCTGTGGCCTCGGTGCGTTCTCGATTGCCTCCGTCTTCGCGTTGGTGGGCCTGGTGCCATACGCCGCAATCCTCCTTCACAAGAACTCCACTTCAGGCGCCAGGAAAACGCACTTCGAGCGTTTTAACTTGAGCCCCATGCAGTTGAGTCACCTAAGAACGTCCTCCAGGTTCTGCAGGTGCTCGACTGTGTTCCGACCTGTGAACAAGATATCGTCCTGGTAGACCACGGTGTGCGGGATCGACTGCAGTAAAATTTCCATGTTTCTCTGGAATATCGCCGCCGCTGATCGGATTCCAAACGGGCATCTGTTAAAAACAAAAAGACCCTTGTGCGTGTTGATGCAGGTGAGGGCCTTCGATGATTCCTCCAGTTCCTGCGTCATGTAGGCCGAAGTCAGATCCAGCTTCGTGAACATCTTTCCTCCCACCAGCGTTGTAAAGAAGTCGTCGGCCTTTGGTAGTGGGTATTGGTCCTTCAGGGAGAAACGATTGATAGTTACTTTGTAATCGCCACAGATTCTGATGGTGCGGTCTCCCTTGACGACTGGGACAATAGGACTGGCCCACTTGCTGAACTCAATCGGTGAAATGATGCCCTCTCTTTGCAGCTGGTCTAGCTTGATCTCTACTCTTTCTCATCATGTACGGTACTGCTCTCGCCTTGTGATGGATGGGTCGTGCCTCCGGAATTAGGTGGATCTGCACTTTTGCTCCTTGGAATTTTCCGATGCCTGGTTCAAACAGCGAAGGAAATTTGTTTAAGACCTGGGCACACGAAGTGTTGTCAGCAGGCGATAGCGCTCGGACGTCGTCCCAGTTCCAGCGTATCTTTCCCAGTCAGCTCCTGCCGAGCAGCTTGGGACCATCGCCCGGTACCTCCCAGAGTGGTAGCTTGTGCACCGCTCCATCGTAGGAGACCTTTACTGTAGCACTGCCGATTACAGGAATCAGTTCTTTCGAGTAAGTTCTTAGTTTTGTGCGAACTGGAGTTAAGACAGGCCTTGAGGCATTGTTGCACCAAAATCATTCGAAAGTCTTTTTGCCCATGATGGACTGGCTCGCTCCCGTGTCCAGCTCCATTGACACCGGGAGTCCATTTCGTTCAACCTTCAGCATTATCGGGGGACAATTTGTGGTGAATGTGTGCAGCCCATGTACCTCTGCCTCCTCTATCTGAGGCTCTGGTTCATCGTGATCCTCCGTAGATCTGTCCTCCTCTGCAACATGGTGGTTTGCAGGTTTAACAGGCTTTGCAGCTCGCCTGCACACTCGTTGAAGGTGTCCCATTGTTCCGCAGCCCTTGCAAACGTACTCTTTGAATCGGCATGAATGGAAATGATGATCACCCCCACAGCGCCAACAAGGTGTTAATGGCCTTGCATTCATCACCCTTGACTGTGGACTCTGAATCATCTGCGGACGTGCAGCTGCAGGTATGTGAGACCTGCCCTGTATGTTACGATTCGAAAACAACATCACTTTGTTCACAGTACTTGTAGCAGCACTTGTGTGCTGAGAGATTTGCTTTGTATCGTCACTGGTGGCAATGAATGCCTGGGCTATTGCCACGGCCTTACTCAAAGTTGGGGTCTCTACAATCAAAAGTTTGTCAAGTATGGTTTCGTGGCCAAAGCCAAGTACGAAAAAGTCTCTGAGCATGTGCTCCAAATGTCCTTCAAATTCCCAATGTCCTGCAAGGTGTCTCAGCTCGGCGACATAACTCACCACTTCCTGGCCTTCAGACCTTTTGTAGGTGTAGAATCGGTACCTCGCCATCAGAACGCTTTCCTTCGGGTTCAAATGCTCTCAGACCAGTGTGCACAAATCGTCATACGATTTCTCCGTGGGTTTCGCTGGAGTGAGCAGATTCTTCCTGAGGCCATACGTTGGTGCCCCACAGACAGTGAGGAGGATCGCCCTTCGTTTGGTAGCGCTCTCTTCCCCATCTAGCTCGTTGGCCACAAAGTATTGGTCGAGTCGCTCCACAAAAGTTTCCCAATCATCTCCTTCCGAAAATTCCTCCAGGATGCCCACTGTTCTCTGCATCTTTGGGTTCTCTATCAGTATCTTGTTGCCAGTTGTTGTGCATGGAGAAAGAGTCAGACTAAACACTGTGAGCTCAAAGTGAATTGTGACCGTAGTCTTTTATTGCAGGTCTCCAGAGTGCCTCTCCAACCTGTGAAGCCTCCTTAAATACCTGTGCTCCCAAGGGATTATGGGATCCCTTGGGACTCCAGGGGATGAGTTCTCTGGTGGCTGTACAGAGTAAATACAAGTCCACATATATAACAATTAACCTATCAAAAACAAAGGTCCCAATACCAAACCCTGGGGAACACCACTGTTTACTCCCCTCTCGTGTGAACAATAACCGTACACCATTCCTATCTGTTTTCTGTCCCTTAGTAATTTTGAATCCTCGCTGCCACTATCACTTTAATTCTATGTGCTTTAATTTTGCTAACAAGTCTATTATGTGGTACTTTGTCAAACTCCTTTTGAAAGTTCATATACACATAATCTCTCATCAACCCTCTCAGTTACTTCATCAAACAACTCGATCAAGTTAGTCCAACACAATTTCCCTTTTACAAATCTGCGCTGACATTCATTTATTAGCCCATACTTTTCCAAATGCCTATTAATTTTATCGCAGATTATTGTCTCTAAAAGTTACCCCACCACTGACGTTCGGCTGACTGGCCTGTAGTTGCAGGATTTATTACTCTCCCCCTTTTTTAAACAGGCGTGTAACATTGCAATACTCCAGTCTTCTAGCACCACCCCCATATCCAAAGAGGATTGGAGAAGGAGAAATGTATGCTGACGACACCCAACTACAACTCTCAGTCTCCACCATTGACCCCAAGGCTGTCTCTCCAATATCATGACCGAGCTGAATCTTAATTTCCTCCAGCTCAATGTTGGTGAAAAGAAAGTATCAATTTTGATTAGCAGTGGTGCTAACAACCCTCTCGCACCACTATTATTAACCTTCTCAGTGACTACTCAGGCTGGAACAGGTGGTCCACAGCCTTTGCGACCCGTTTGACCACGAGCTGACCTTTTTATCCCTCATCTGGTCAGCTTCTAAGACAGCTTTTTCCAACTCAGGAACATTGCCCATGTATGCCCATGCACTGCTGAAATGCTAGTACACGCCTTCATCGCAGCAAGCACTGATTTTTTGAACGCCCTCCTTACCTTCATCCCCTCTATAAAGTTAAACTAATCCAAAACTTTACAGGCCATGACTTTTTCTTACTAGATTCGGCAGTCTCTTGTGCCTCGTTTTTTGCATAGCTCTAGAGCATCCTTGCTACCAAGGTATTGATTTCCAGGGCCTTATCCTTATTCACAAATCACTCCACAGACTTGTCCCTTCCCAATGAGTGATCTCCTCCAACAATATATTCCAGCACTCGTTCTCTGCTCCCCTGACTTTGGCTTGCTGTTTGTTCCCCACTCCTTCTACTCTAACATCAGCGGCCCCTCTTTCAGGCACTATGTCCCTCCCTCTGGAACTCCTTCCCGAAATCGATCTCATATTTCTTTCAGCAGCCTCTTAAACACTTACCTCTTCCTTAAGCTTTTGTTCCCTCTTAATTCTTTTGACCCCACTTTATGCTCATTGTTGAGTACTATTAGGCTTTCTTCTGTGTCAGGAGATTTCACATGTGTAAGATGTTGCATTTTTGGTTTATGCAACAATAAAGCCACATTTAAAAATTGTAGCCCAAATGCACCAACATTCCTGACCATTTGGGCTGCAAAGATGACATTCCCATTTGCACAGCAACAGTAGAGTAATTGACAATTTATGTCTATATTTATATATTTTTTATAATAATCCTGTTAGTCTCTGAAGAGAAGGAAAGGCAAAATGACTTCCAACTCATTTTGAAAATTCCGAAAACAAAGCAACTGATTCAGATTTAAACAGGAGGTAGGATGTTTGCTTTTACTTAAAAACTCATATGTAAACTATTTATGGGCTGCTTTATACAAAATAAAGAGATGGAAATTAAGGCTAAATTATTAACAGAAACACACTGGATCTGATTTTTCTTTACTGGTTCAAGTCCATTTTTTAAGTTTAGTACATTTAGCCTCTACAGTGGTTCCAAAAACCACTGCATCTCCTGTGAGCCAAACCCCAATTGCCTCACTCCAGTGGTACAAAACCCCAGTAGTACTCCATAAATGCTGCAAAACCCACAGTGCTTTTCCCTTCCTGCTGAACCACAGAACTTCGCCAATCTTCAAAAACCCCAAGACTCCCTCTCCATGTCTCCTGACACTCCTACACGTCAGATCCGTACTCCCAGTGCATCTTTCCAACTGTTTTGCTCTATATCTTGTACTGTAAAAAAGTTGAAACAAAAATAAAATTGAATACAAAGCTAAAGGAACCAGGACATCCACTGACTCAGTTCTCTATTTGGTTGCACTTCTCTCTTTCTATTCTGTAATGTAGAAGTAGACTTTTTTTTAAAAAAGCTATCTTTTCATAAATAATTCCTGATCGGAAACAGCTGCAAAAAGAAATTCAATACTCAGAAAGTTAACATGAAAGGATTAAAAGTGCTTTGTTGGCAAACTTGCTTCAACAAAAAACAGTTTACCAAAATACATGTTTGTGTGTGTGGTAGAATAGAAAGGATTTAGTGAGCTGAGTGTGACCAAGTGGTCAACACAACTATCCAAATAAAATAACATTGGATGAAATGTTGCTGCTCTGACTGGGCAGTTTAGCAAGGACTGATGAGATCAGTCATGGCATGAACAATTTCACTTCCAGCAACCCAGCAGTCGCATCTTGAAACTCTGTTTCTCTCTCCACAGATGCTACGTGACCTGCTGAGTATTTCTGTTTATGTTTTAATAGATTCGCTGAAACCCAACATCAGACTGACTCACTTTTCAGTATGAAATCACAGAATTTAATTCTTACTCAGTCCTTTTGTTTGGTGTGAGGATTCCAAGAACCGCAGTTCTGTTCCAGCAAGTCCTTTTGGGTTTGAAGGGGAATCATCGTCACAAACCTGATTCTCAGCATTGCTGGCTGTACAGCTGCCTCAGCAAGAAGAAACACAACATGGAGAATGAGCCAGAGGACTGAAGCAGGTATGTTCGTGGCAGATCCACGCCAATCGGGAGGTCAGGGTGATTGAATGCTTCAACAAATTCTACATACCACCATCTGTACCACAAGCCGTGGATAACCAAGGAAATAAAGGAGAGTATCAAATTAAATACCAATGCGTATAAGGTGGCCAAGGTTCGTGGGAAACTAGAAGATTGGGAAAATTTTAAACAACAGCAAAGAATGACGAAAAAAGCAATAAAGAAAGGAAAGATAGATTACGAAAGTAAACTTGCGCAACACATAAAAACAGATAGTAAAAGCTTTTACAGATATATAAAACGGAAAAGAGTGACTAAAATAAATGTTGGTCCCTTAGAAGATGAGAAGGGGGATTTAATAATGGGAAATGTGGAAATGGCTGAGACCTTAAACAATTATTTTGCTTCGGTCTTCACAGTGGAAGACACAGAAACCATGCCAAAAATTGCTGGTCACAGGATTGTGGGAAGGGAGGACCTTGAGACAATCACTATCACTAGGGGGGTAGTGCTGGACAGGCTAATGGGACTCAAGGTAGACAAGTCCCCTGGTCCTGATGAAATGCATCCCAGGGTATTAAAAGAGATGGCGGAAGTTATAGCAGATGCATTAGTTATAATCTACCAAAATTCTCTGGACTCTGGGGAGGTACCAGCGGATTGGAAAGCAGCTAATGTAACGCCTCTGTTTAAAAAAGGGGGCAGACAAAAGGCAGGTAACTATAGGCTGGTTAGTTTAACATCTGTAGTGGGGAAAATGCTTCAAACTATCATTAAGGAAGAAATAGCGGGACATCTAGATAGGAATAGTGCAATCAAGCAGACGCAGCATGGATTCATGAAGGGGAAATCATGTTTAACTAATTTACTGGAATTCTTTGAGGATATAACGAGCACGGTGGATAGAGGTGTACCGATGGATGTGGTGTATTTAGATTTTCAAAAGGCATTCGATAAGGTGCCATACAAAAGGTTACTGCAGAAGATAGAGGTACGCGGAGTCAGAGGAAATGTATTAGCATGGATAGAGAATTGGCTGGCGAACAGAAAGCAGAGAGTCGGGATAAATGGGTCCTTTTCGGGTTGGAAATTGGTGGTTAGTGGTGTGCCACAGGGATCAGTGCTAGGACCACAACTGTTTACAATATACATAGATGACCTGGAAGAGGGGACAGAGTGTAGTGGAACAAAATTTGCAGATGACACAAAGATTCGTGGGAAAGCGGGTTGTGTAGAGGACACAGAGAGGCTGCAAAGAGATTTGGATAGGTTAAGCGAATGGGCTAAGGTTTGGCAGATGGAATACAATGTCGGAAAGTGTGAGGTCATCCACCTTGGGAACAAAAACAGTAAAAGGGAATATTATTTGAATGGGGAGAAATTATAACATGCTGAGGTGCAGAGGGACCTGGGGGTCCTTGTACATGAAACTGAATCCCAAAAAGTTAGTTTGCAGGTGCAGCAGATAATCAGGAAGGCGAATGGAATGTTGGCCTTCATTGTGAGAGGGATGGAGTACAAAAGCAGAGAGGTCCTGCTGCAACTGTATAGGGTATTGATGAGGCCACACCTGGAGTACTGCGTGCAGTTTTGGTCACCTTACTTAAGGAAGGATATACTAGCTTTGGAGGGGGTACAGAGACGATTCACTAGGCTGATTCCGGAGATGAGGGGGTTACCTTATGATGATAGATTGAGTAGACTGGGTCTTTACTCGTTGGAGTTCAGAAGGATGAGGGGTGATCTTATAGAAACATTTAAAATAATGAAAGGGATAGACAAGATAGAGGCAGAGAGGTTGTTTCCACTGGCAGGGGAGACTAGAACTAGGGGGCACAGCCTCAAAATACGGGGGAGCCAATTTAAAACCGAGTTGAGAAGGAATTTCTTCTCCCAGAGGGTTGTGAATCTGTGAAATTCTCTGCCCAAGGAAGCAGTTGAGGCTAGCTCATTGAATGTATTCAAATCACAGATAGATGGATTTTTAACCAATAAGGGAATTAAGGGTTACGGGGAGCGGGCGGGTAAGTGAAGCTGAGTCCACGGCCAGATCAGCCATGATCTTGTTGAATGGCGGAGCAGGCTCGAGGGGCTAGATGGCCTACTCCTGTTCCTAATTCTTATGTTATGTTCTAAGCTTCACACACTGTCCAAAGCACTACACCCCCAGCACTGACCCACCAATAATCTCTACCTACCACTCATACCCACATCTCACGTCTTGCACACCATGACAGCTATTCAATTATATCAGGCACAGGGATCATTAGTTATTAGAATGAATGTGATATGTGTGTTATGTTTGTGCATAAATTTATTTTTGCAGTTTGCAATATTTTGTGGTCTCTCTCATTTCACCTTTGTGCCCAGGAGGACACTGTGATATGGCATGACATAGGAATGGTATGATGGGCATATGGTGAGCAAAAGGAATCTGGGGTTTAAGTCATCCTGGTGTGAGGCTGGAGGTCTGTTTGGAGGAGTTGGCAGAGTTCTGTGACCACCACCTTGGTGATGCAGGGCCATCTAACACACTGCTCCTCGCTTAATTGAAGGTAGGAGAAGTACCTTCAGAATACTCTCGGAGGATAAGGCCTCCTGGTGAGAGCCCTGATGTCCCTCCTCATCCCTCTGCGCACATGTTCCCATATTTCTGGCTGTCTACGCTCCTTTCACCATAGATCCTGGAGGGCGAGGTGGCATGCCAGTACAGCCGCCGACAATGTTGGCAAATGTAGCAGTTTGAATCTTTGAACAATACATGTAGTCACTTTGTATTTGTCAGAAGACTGCTGATAAAAAAGAACCTTGAAATTACTCATACAAACTGATCCACTGGCTGAAACTGACAAGAAACCACTAAAACTAACCTGCCCTGACAGCTGTGAGTGATTAATGCAGATGTCTTTAAATAACTCTCCGAGAGCCGGCATCCTGCAGCTGTGCGCCTCCTCTCCCTTTCACTGTCTGGTCGAGGCACAAAGGTAAGAGGCCAATGAATTTTGCAGATCGGGCGCCCATCACTGACATCACGCTCTGACTGGTGGTATCTTGTACCGGTGGCGTGGGGGGGGGGGGGGGGGGGGAGACGGGATTTGCCATGCGGCACTGGATTCGCCTCGCTACTGCATCAGCGTTCCATTACCTTCCTCCGCCCTCCTGTATGGCTCAGAGACATTGACCATATACAGCAGACACCTCAAGTCGCTGTAGAAACACCACCAACGATGTCTCCACAAGATCCAGCAAATCCCCTGGGAGGACAGACGCACTAAAATTAGCTTCTTCGACCAGGCTAACATCCCCAGCTTTGAAGCACTGACCACATTTGATCAGCTCCGTTGGGCGGGCTGCATTGTTCGCATGCCAGACACGAGACTCCCAAAGCAAGCGCTCTACTCGGAACTCCTTCACGGCAAACGAGTCAAAGGTGGGCAGAGAAAATATTACAAGGACACCATCAAAGCCTCCCTGATAAAGTGCACCATCCCCACTGATATCTGGGAGTCCCTGGCGAAAGACCGCCCTAAGTGGAGGAAGTGCATCCGGGAGGGCGCTGAGCATCTCGAGTCTCAATGCCGAGAGCATGCAGAAATCAAGCGCAGACAGCGGAAAGAGCGTGCGGCAAACCAGTCCCACCCTCCCTTACCCTCAACGACTATCTGTCCCACCTGTGACAGGGACTGTGGTTCTCATATTGGACAGTTCAGCCACCTAAGGACTCATTTTTAGAGTGGAAGCAAGGCTTCCTCGATTCCGAGGGACTGCCTATGATGATTATGACCTTCCTCTGCAGGCGCTAACACGAGGCGCCAACCTACCGAATTTTTCTCCCATACATACTGCCTTTATTTTTGTATTTCCATTATACATTCTCAGATCCACATTTATAATGGAAAATACCTCTGTAAAGTTGTCACAATGTAATTATACCATCCTGCAGGTTGTGGCACTGCAGCACCTCCATTCGTGGGCATTGTGTAATTATAGCCTGATAAGTTTTGCATAGGCAGTTTCCCTACAAATGTGGATACATTGATTTATAATGGAAGAAGTTGACAAAAAGTGCGCGCAGACAGAGCCCAGCAGTATAATGATTTTTTATATGACAACTAGCCAATTTCATGTGACATTGCACACTGGAAGTCCAGACCAAGTACAGTTTTCAGGTGAAGTGATTTTAGATCCTGGGGGGAGAAATGGGAACAATGCATGCAAACATTATTCAATCCGTATTTTAAAAAACTGCATATGCTGGAAATCTGAAACAAGAACAGAAATGATGGAAATATGCATGTCAGGCAGCACTTGTGGAAAGAACAGAGAAGTTCATGTTTAAATTGGAAGAATTAAAATAAATCTGATCTTGGGATTTGGGCAAGGCCACATTTATTGTCCATCCCTATCTTTCCTGAGAAAGAGGTGCTGTCCTTGTGGCTGGCACTCCCATAATGGTATTAGGTGGGGAATTCCAGCATTGCATAAGACTGACAGCGGAAATTGGATAAATAATTGAAGAGGAAAAATGTCAAGGGGAAGTGAAAGAACCTGTAAAGTGCTTAAGTGGAAAATAGAAGATTTGAATAAAACGGCAGAAGTTATATTTGCATGACACAACAGGATGCATAATGAATAAAATTAAAAGGCACATAAGAGATGCAGAGGATAAGGTGAGACAGTGGGGAATGAGGCAGTAGAAATAGAAGCATGAAGAATCAGCAAAGGGTGCAGAACACCCCACCAGCACGGAGTTTTGATGGCCAGTCCCCACCACAAGCGCCAACCCCTGCCTCCCCACCCCTCCCCCGGGACATGTCGGCACACCCACATCGGCAGCACTTTGCATCAAAGAGGAAGTGGCAGCTATAGTTAAGTCTAACTTATTAAAGTCAATATGAAGGCCAAATATTATTAAGCATTTTGCAGCCCTGTTTTACAAAAGATGAACAAGTAGATAAGAAATAATCTCACAATGTAGTTATAAATTTACAGCAGACATTCTTTGACCAAACACCTTGAGCAAATAAAATGTTAAAAAGATTGCAACTTTAACAACTAAGCTTATCTTTTGTAAATCTTTTGTATTTTTAAAAATATACATGGTATTGCAGCTCCTTTCATTAACTAATATAAACTAACCAATACTGACTAGTTGCTTCTCTGTGACTTTGAACTACCTGCTTTGATGGGATTTTCTAAATGCACCCAATATAAACAGAAGTCCTTTATTTAATATCCCAGGACGGAGATACGGGGAGTCTCTGATTTGGGAATATCCCTGCTCTCAAATTCAAAAAGGAACTGTCAGTCAAATACACATTGAACCAATTACACAATATTGTTAAAGTCTGAATTATTCCCATTTCCAGTCAGGAACTTACAAAACTTGCACCACTCTATCAAAATCAGCTCGGTACAGAGATCTGAACTGCTGTCATCTTTCTTTAAGTTGCTTGTGTACTATGACTGGTTTTAAAGGATTGGTTACTAAATCAAAAGTAGCAAAATATCTCATTTTTGACACACAGGTACATATAATATAAACTGGAAGAACTATTTGATAGAACTCATCCATTTTAGCGATTCCTCAGGACAAGTCGGGTAAACTTCTAGAGGAAAAGGAGTGAGATACAAGGTTATGAAGCACACTAAGTTATCCTTTAGGTCCTTCACTCCTACTGCAATTTATACTGTGACTGCAAGTAAGTTTGATAATGCCTTAGATTGCTGATGATGAATAGTTCCCACTCAGAATTGGCAAACGGTCATCCATTACCACACTGATAAATAAACAAGTATAGCTTCTAAGGGAAAAACCTCACAGCTGCCACAAAAACTGTCTGAATCCTTGCCATACAATAGCAATGTGAAGTAGCACTGAATACATTTCTTACTTTACATCATTTCTAACCTTTCTTAATTTTTGCTTGGTACTGCAATGCTGATATTTTTCATACTAGGCTTTGCAACAAATGTATTTTTTTAATCGTTTACGTACTTAGTACCATAACTGTTGAGACTAGGTCAATTGAAAATGTCTAAACTGAGACTGATAATTTTTATTCGGTGGATAAATGGAGTAAAGATACAGATCAGCCATGATCTAAGTGAATGGAGCAATAGACTCGAGGGGCTGAATGTCCTACTCCTGTTCCAATGTAACCATTTCTTAGTTACATATAAGCTCCTTACTAGAATAGGGTTCGTGCTATATATGGCTCAGCTACTCACAGGTTCAACCAACTAAGTCATCAAGGGAGCTAATTAACAATTTTGATGCCAATTTCCATTTTAAAAGCAATATTTATGCGGTATTAAATTTGCTATGCATGTTGGCTGTTGTAATCTGATTCAGTCCCACAAAGTGCAGCAAGTCATCTGTAAACACTAGCATTTACAAACTGCATTTTTCCAATGTTTATTTTATGGAACTGGGATTTCACTTTGGAATTGTTGCTCCAAAATGCCCATACTGTATTGAAAGAACATGAGAAAGAATTTGTCTTTATGTCGTGCCTTTCACAACCAATGAAGTGCTTTTGAAGTGTATTAATGTAGGAAATACAGCAGCCAATTTAATGACAGCAAGCTCCCACTAACAGCAATGACATAATGATCAGATAATCTGTTTTAGTGATGTTGGGAGAGGGATAAATATTGGCCAGGACACTGGGAAGAATTCCCTTGCTCTTCTTCGAATAGTGTCGAGAGATCTTTTACCTCCACCTGAGAAGGCAGACAGGCCTTTGACTTAACGTCTCATCTGAAAGACGGCACCTCCAACAGTTTAGTACTCCATCAGTAATGCACTCTAGTGTCAGCCTGGATTGTGTGCTCAAGTCTCAGTAGTAAGACTTGAACCCATAACCTTCTGACTCAGCAGTGAGAGTGCTACCATTGGGCCAAGACTGACATTATATGGATCCAGAACTCAAGTTCATGCATAAAACTGAATATGTGTGAACCTATAGTAATCAGGAGAAGGTTCCTTGACCAATTTTTCCTTTCCTTACCGAGCACTCCTGCTCCCACCATAGTTGAGATATAGTACAGACCAAAAATTGAACCTGCGATCTTCCTGATTTTGTTTTCCAGACTGTCCTCCATTGGCCTCTGCTGGAAGTGTGCATTTGTGGACTTTAGGTGAGGGTAGGATTAGGCGCAACAGCAGTGCCCCAGTGATTTAATATATTTCAGCCTTTGATACAGTCAACCACATCATCCTCCTCCAACACCTCTCCTCCGTTGTCTAGTCGAGTGTGACTGCCCTCATTTGGTTCCACTCACACCTATCCAATTGAAACTAGAGCATGTCCAGCAATGGCTTCTCTTCCTGCCCCGGTACCGTTATTTCTGGAGACACCTGAGGATCCTTGGCCCTCTCCTATTCCTCATCCAGATGTTATCCTTTGGCAATATCATCGAAAAGATGGAGTCAGCTTCCACCTGTACACTGCTGACACTTAGCTCCACCTCTCCATCATCCTCATGACCACTAAACTTATGCCGGGGACCGTTACTTCGTGTTTCCTGCAGCCTCTTGCTGCCTGAAATCCCAGTCCCACCCGCTGGCTGCCTTGTCATTCCCGCCAGATTTGGGCAGGAGTCCATCCTGCAGAATGGTAATGAGGCCTGGCCATGAAAATCGGACAGGCCAGCCACTCGCTTGGCCGTGTTCCCATCTGGGAATTAAAATTGGCCCTTGGTGTCTGAATCCATTTATCAATAGCAAAAGCTAAATTTTCTTGGCCAAAGTTGGTAAATATAATTATTTTATAACTGTGGTGGCAACAGTTTTAGAGTTCCACTGTGCATATTATTTTACCTAAGCTCGGGTTGTTAGTTTAATGGAAATTTTAAATAGTTCAGGTCGAAGTGCAATAAACCTTGATATATACAGTATACCACCTTTTACTATTATCAATACTGTCGATATAATCTGTAGAATGATACTTGGAGATTCTTAGGGGCCAATTTTACACATGGCCAATTTTTGGCGCAGATGTAGAGGTATGTCTGATTTTTTTGTGGCCCACTGCGGCAAAAAGAAAGTTGCAAGTTTCGCCGGAATAAACTTTCATTTTGAATGGCGCATATTGTCCTTAAGCTCTGTGGGTGGAGCTTGAGGTCTGCGCCGAAAAACTGAGGCTGCCAGGGTAATGAGGGACACATTGAAGGGCTGAGGCTGCAAAGTGAAACATACAAAATGCAGCAGGACATAAGCAATTGTAGAGTCCTGGTGCTGCTGCTATCTTGGGCCAAATGGCCCCCTGCCTCTCCTCCTATCCCGGGCTGAATGGGCCCCTGCCCCTGGTCCCGCTGCTATCCTGGGCCGAATGCCCCCCTGCCGCTCCTATCCTGGGCCAAAAGGCCGCCCCCTGTCTTTTTCCCTCCCTCCAAAACCTAACTCAGTTTCGCGAAAACAATGGTGTCTTCTCTGTGCCGATTTTCTTAAGGTTGTTCCAGAACGGTGCAGTGCGGCGTTTTTGAAAATGTCCTAGTTGGCCAAACTCACTTAAATGGCCAGAAATGGTGTTGCCGGCAGCCGGCACCCCCAGAGACGTCAAAAAATCGGGAACTGAAAAAAATCGGCCGTAAGTAGTTTAGGATGGCATAGACTTATGCAAAACTTGCAGATTTTAGTCTGCTCCAAATAAAACAGCAGACGCCAAAAAAAAGGTGCAGACTGGTGGTGAAAATACAGCCCTTACTTTCTTCACTACTGGCTGAACTGTTGCTATTCTCTGTGCCAGCAAAACACATGACCTGCGGTAAGATGTGAAATTAACTTGATCGTCAAGGAATTAAAGGCAGGTGACTTAAAATCTGACCTAGAACAGACTAATTACTGCAATTACTAACTTTCAATAGCTTGAAGAGAACTATGCTGATAATCTGTGATGGGAGTAAAATGCAACTAATATATAGAGCCAAGAGGTCTCACTGAACCATACCAAAATAGATACTTTCAACACTTCAATTATCTGAAATCAGCTCAGTCTAAAGACAGACCTTTTAGTATTAACAAGGCATGAACCATTTTGAGCAGACCCAGTCTCCATATATTATTAAACAGCTCAATTTTTTTTAATTCCTGTTCCTCAAAGCAAGCAGATGTGCAAGTCTAATGTCATTATTAGGGCATGTAAGAGCTCAGCATGGAGCTGCCCTCCTTGGCTATGTCTATTAGAGTTTCAGATAACTATATCTATACTTTTATCCATATCAATGTATCTATATTTATCAAAAATAAGAACATAAGAAATAGGAGCAGGAGTAGGCCAACGGCCCTTCGAGCCTACTCTGCCATTCAATAAGATCATGGCTGATCTTTGACCTCAACTCCACTTTCCCGCCCAATCTCCATATCCCTCGATTACCCTAGAGTCCAAAAATCTATCTATTTCAGCCTTGAATATACTCAACGACTCAGCATCCACAGCACTCTGGGATGGAGAATTCCAAAGATTTACAACTCTCTGAGTAAAGAAATTCCTCCTCATCTCAGTCTTAAATGGCTGATCCATCATCTTGAGATAATGCCCCCTAGTTCTAGACTCTCCAGAAAGGGGAAACAACCTCTCAGCATCTACCCTGTCAATCCCCCTCAGAATCTTACATATTTCAATGAGATCACCTCCCATTCTTCTTAAATCATGAGAGTGTAGGCCCAATCTACTCAATTTCTCTCATAGGACAACCCTCTCATCCCAGGGATCAATCTAGTGAACCTTTGTTGCACTGCCTCTAAGGCAGGTATGTCCTTCCTCAGTAAGGAGACCAAAACTTTGCACAGTACTCCAGGTGTGGTCTCACCCTGTAGTTTGAGCAAATAGTGCTAGTGTGCTTATTTTGTCCATTACTCTTTTGGCATTCTATATTTTCTATACAAATTTTTGTTATATGGACAACTGAAAGGCTCAAATGTTTTATTCATAAAATAGTAACAAATCACAACTGACAAGTAGAGAACATACCAATCACTAAATAGTAAGCATGAATGAAAATCAAAAATGACAAAATTCACTTAAAAACATGAACATAGACAAGAGGCACCAATAGCTGCCAATAAAATTGGTGAACCAATCAAATCTCCCAAAATAACCTTGAAATATCCTTTTAGCCACTATCTTGCTTTCTCCACTAAACTGAGCACTTACCAGTAGAAATAAGACTTGTAACAAAGATAATAAAAGGAGCACAGGTATTTAAGGAGGCTTTACAGGTTTTAGAGGCACTCTGGAGACCTGCACTAAAAGACTAAGGTCACACTTTACTTTGAGCTCACAGTGTTCAGTCTGATTCTTTCTCCATACACAATCAAAACAATAGCATTTTCTGTGTTCAAAATGCTTGTAACAATTATTTTTATCAGATGCCTGTGCTTATGTGAGAAACCTAAGCCTCGAGATCATGTAGGTTCTCATTATTATTAACTGAAGATACTCTGGCTAGTAGGCTACAGCTCCCAGCATATGTGTACATCTTCAAGAATTTTCTTATTGACAGCAAGACTAGCCATTCACAGTGTGTTCCTGGATTTGTGGCTTACAATTGCACTTTCAAACTTCTAACTGCCTATCCTTTGACCCCCTTTTTCCACACATCGTCTGCAGCTGTTGATTTGCTCTATCATTCTCTCACTATCACCTTTTCTGCCCTTGCCCAAACATTTGTTGTTTCCCATTCCACTCATTCCCCTTTGTATGGTGTATCTTGGCTACCTCCAGTCCAATGTGCACAGACCTGAGCATATCTAGCACACAATTGATTTAGCCATCCATCACCAGATCTGCAGGACTACATCTACTGGTTTACTGAAACCACCTCCTGTTCCAGGATCATTCTGCTGTGCAAAGATAATCATTGGCTTCTTTTCGCCATTACCAAGAATCTCCTTAAATTCCTCTCCCTGCCATCTCCACCCACCTCCAACAACACCACCAAGCCCAATTTCATGCCCAGAGTCTTTTTATATTCACATTTATGATCTATTACAAGTGGTAACAGAAGAAATATTTCATCCCTGTTAGCATACCTGTGCCTCAAATATTCATTTCGAAATGCATATTGTTATATGTCAATAGAAAGTAGGAGTTCTGCCACAGGTCAAAATCATAAAGTCTTTTTCTTATTTGTTTGTGAGATGTTGTCAAGTCATTTTAAATTTGGTTACAGCCAATTTACACATGGAGATGATGCACATTGCTGCTTAGTGTGCTAAATATCACTTCAAAGCTTTATTCCTCTGCAAATATATTTTGATTGCAAAGTAAATAGAAACTGTTGAACACAGACTGTTTGCTTTGTCCTGAAGTCAATCAAATTTAAAGTGAAACATTGGAGATGAGCACATGAGCAGGAAGACCCCTGCATTGTGGGAAAATCAGAAATTCAGCGTGTTATTTTGATAAAGTTAGTTCAACGATAGAAGAAACTTTTTATTTACTGCCTTCCACTTTTCACCTTCAAAGGATACAAGAGGCATTTCCCAGGAAACAGGCTCCCATCTTATCATTCCTCTTGGAAGATTATAACATGGCTCATATTGGGGTAGATCCATGGAGCTCTATAGGTCATTATGTGGATAGACTAGAGAAGTTGGGTCTGTTTTCCTTGGAGCAGAGAAGGTTGAGAGGATTTGATAGAGGTGTTCAAAATCATGAGAGGTTCAGACAGAGTAGACGGAGAGAAACTGTTCCCATTGGTGGAAGGGTCGAGAACCAGAGGACACAGATTTAAGGTGATTGGCAAAGGAACCAAAGGCGACATGAGAAAAAATGTTTTTACGCAGCAAGTGATTGGGATCTTATCTGCTTTATTCCTCTCCCAGGTGATTGCATGGTGGGTGGGGAGTGTAAGTATTGTAATGCATGAGGCATCACAATTGTGTGGAACAGGCTGAATGGACAAGGAGGTCATTTCTTGTCCATCATTTTCATATGTTCATGTGCAACTATCTTTCTGCTAAAATGCAATTATAAAAGTTGTGCTAAATTTGCATCCCTACTATAATTTTGATTTCTTCTGAATTAGTCGATGAATCATAAATATTCGACAACAAGTGGCTCCATTCATTCAGCTTTAGCTGTCAGGTTGTGGTAACTAGAACTGCAGATACATCTGCTATTTCCATTGTCAACATTGCACTGCAGTCATTTCTGTTCCATGCATTTTTCATCATAACACAATGCGACTTCCCCCCCTGGAGAGGTGCCCTATTTCATAGCGGAACCAGAAACTGACAAAATTCATCATACGTATGATTGATGGATTTGAAGATGTATAGCTCGAGGATAGAAACTACCATTGTAAGTATACTTAAAGAAGCAGCAATATCACAAAAAAATGTTTTGCAAATTTATTTGATTTTTCAGAAACACATAGCATAAGCAGCATTGAAATGCATGATCTTATCACAAGAAACCCTCCGGCTGTTTTCCTTTCCTAAAGAAATAAAAGTTTTTTATGAAAGGTTTTCAGCTGGAATTTATGCAGGAGTCCTTCAACTTTGGTGGAAGACTGGGGGAAACCTTGCAGTCCATCCAACTATATACGAAATAACGGGGTAAATTTCTGCAGGGGTTCTTCAATCTCCTGTTACAACATTGGTGGAAGATTGGGGGAAACCCGATAGAAACGGTGTGGACAGCCATTTACGCCATTTCTCCAGGGTTGCTGCCAATCCTCCGCCAAAGTTATAGTGGGAAATCGGGAGAATCCCGGTGGAAGTTACTGGTGACTGAGTTTTGTATTCTTCTGGCCATTTGATTGACTTGCTCATCTTGTGTTACCTTCCAGCAACCTAATTGGTCCAATGGGAATCACATGACCCATGCCTCTGATACTCTGCCACCAATTTGATTGATCTGCAGTAATCACGTGGTGCTGGCCTCCATTTGTTATGTTTAGAATAACTCCACAAGACTGTATATCTTAAGCTCAAACTGTTGTGCCCTTGGTCTCTTTATTGTAACTCCAGAGTGAGGAGGCGGCATGGTAGACTGCCTTTTATACCTGCTTGCCCAGAGTGGGCAGGTGACCCTTGGGTCTCTCACAGGTGCGCCCCCTGGTGGCAAGTCTTACACATTGGTAATGTTTACATACATAACATCATTCCCCCCCCCCCCCCCAAAGTCTTATGTACAAGCTATTTACAAATTGAGACGATCCGGAGCTCTACGTTCTCAGGTTGATCGCCTGAGTTGAAGTCCTGGCATGGGTGAGTCGGTCGGATCATTGCTGTGCTGCGGTGTGGCTGGTCTGATCGGACTGTCGGGCATGGTGGGTTGATTCTTGTGGTTGACCGCGAGGTCAATTGCTGGTTGGGTGTGTGTGGGCGGATCAATGATAGTAATGTCTTCTTCAAACTGTTCTTAGTTGTCAGTGAACCGCAGTTTGGTCTGATCCAAGTGCTTTCTGCACGTTTGTCCGTTCAAAAGTTTGGCAACAAACACTTTATTCCCCTCCTTGGCTAACACAGTGCCAGCAACCCACTTGGGACCATGACCATAATTAGGAACAAACACAGGGTCATTAATTTCAATGTCACGTGACACAGCCGCACGATCGAGGTCTATGTTATACCAGTGACGCCGGGTTTCTACATGATCACTGAGATCTGGGTGGACTAAGGAAAGCCTGGTTTTGAGCGCTCTCTTCATTCGCAATTCTGCAGGGGGAACCCTGGTAAGCGAGTGGGGTCGCGTGCGGTAGCTGAGCAGAATCGGAGATACCGGGTCTGCAGGTAACCGTCCATCACGCGTTTCAAGTTCTGCTTGATGGTTTGGACTGCCCATTCCGCTTGACCATTGGATGCGGGCTTAAACGGCGCAGACCTGACATGCTTGATGCCATTGCGGGTCATGAACTCATTGAATTCCGAGCTGGTGAAGCATGGCCCATTGTCACTAACAAAGATGTCGGGGAAACAATAGGTGGCAAACATGGACCGGAAGCTTTCAATGGTGGCAGTGGATGTACATGATGACATTATTGTACATTCAATCCATTTAGAGTAAGCGTCCACTGCTACTAGGAACATCTTTCCTAGAAAGGGGCCAGCGAAATCTACATGGACCCTTGACCACGGTTTGGAGGGCCATAACCACTGACTCAGTGGGGCTTCCTTTGGTGCATTGCTCAACTGTGAGCAAGTGTTACATTAGTGTACACATGACTCCAATTCCGAGTCAATGCCAGGCCACCAAACTTGCTACCTGGCGATAGCCTTCATCATGACTATGCCTGGGTGGGTACTGTGAAGGTCACGTATAAACATTTCCCTGCCTTTTTTTGGCAAAATTACACGATTCTCCCATAGGAGGCAGTCCGAATGGATGGACATTTCATCCTTGCGTCAGTGGAACGGCTTAATTTCATCTTGCATTGCTCCTGGGACCGCCGACCAGCTCCCATTGAGGACACAGATTTTTACAAGTGATTGCACCGGGTCCTGGCTAGTCCAGGTCCTGATCCGGCGAGCCGTGACGGGTGACCCCTCTCTCTCAAAAGCATCCATTACAAGAAGCAAGTCTGCGGGTTGCGCCATTTCCACCCCGGTGGTGGGCAATGGTAGCCGACTGAGGGCATCCACACAGTTCTCCGTGCCTGGTCTGTGGCGGATTACATAATCATAAGCATAAGCATATAATGTTAGTGCCTATCTTTGGATGCGAGATGAAGCAATGGTGTTAATACCTTGGCTTTCTGAGAACAACTAAATGAGCGGCTTGTGGTCGGTTTCGAGCTCAAACCGAAGCCCAAATAGGTATTGGTGCATTTTCTTAACCCTGTATACGCATGCTAATGCTTCTTTTTCAACCATACTGTAGGCTCTTTCAACCTTAGATAAGCTTCTGGATGCATATGCAACCGGTTGCAGTTTTCCTGACCCATTGGCTTGCTGTAGCATACAACCAACCCCATACGAAGATGCATCACAAACTAGTATTAAACGTTTACACGGGTCATACAATACAAGTAACTTGTTGGAACATAGCAGGTTTCTGGCCTTGTTAAAGGCTGTCTCTTGAGCTTTACCCCAAATCCAGTCGGCAACCTTGCATAGCAATAAATGCAATGGTTCTAGCAAACTCCGGTAGAAAGTTACCAAAATAGTTGAGGAGTCCCAGGAACGAACGCAGCTCCGTCACATTCTGTGGTCTGGGTGCATTCTTGATGGCCTCCGTCTCGGAGTCCGTGGGTCTGATGCCATCTGCCGCAATCTTTTTTCCCAGAAATTCGACCTCTGGCGCCAGGAAAACACACTTGGAGCATTTCAACCTGAATCCCACTCTGTCCAGTCGCTTGAGAACCTCTTCCAGATTGTGCAAGTGTTCGGTGGTGTTGCGGCCAATGATCAAGATGTCGTCTTGGAACACCACGGTGCGCGGAACCGATTTCAGCAGACTCTCCACGTTCCTCTGGAAGATGGCCGCCACCGAACGAATCCCAAAGGGGCATCTGTGGTGTATGAACAGTCCTCTGTGCGTGTTGATGCACGACAATTTTTTCGAAGGTTCAGCAAGCTCCTGTGTCATGTAAGCAGAGATTAGATCCAGCTTGGTGAACGACTACCACCCGCTAGCATTGCAAACAGGTCATCCGCTTTGGGTAGTGGGTACTGGTCCTGTAACGAGACTTGGTTGATCGTTACCTTGTATTCCCACAGTTTCTGACCATCCCATCGCTCTTCAATTGGAGTGGCCCACTTGGTGAACTCGACTACCGATATGATCCCCTCTCGTTGAAGTTTGTCCAGCTCGATCTCAACTTTCTTTCACATCATCAATGGAACCGCTCGGGCCTTGTGATAAATGGGTCGTGCATCAGGGACTAGATGGATCTGCACTTTGGCGCCTGTGAAGTTGCCAAGGCCTGGCTCGAATAACGACGGGAATTTGTTCAGCACTTGGGCGCATGAGGAGTCATCCTTCAAAGACAGTGCTTTGATGTCGTCCCAATTCCATTGGATCTTTCCTAGCCAGCTTCTGCTGAATAGCATTGGGCCATCGCCTGGTACAATCCATCGTGATAAATCATGCACAGCTCCATCATACAATACCTTCTCTGCCGCACTGCCAATGACTGGTATGAGCTCTTTGGTGTAAGTGCGCAGCTTGGTGTGGATCGGACGTAATTTTGGCCTTTGTGCCTTGTTGCCCCACAGTTTCTCAAAAGCCTTCTGGCTCATAATTGACTGACTCGCCCCTGTGTCCAATTCCATGGAAACTGGAATGCCGTTTAATTTGACTTTTAACATTATCGGAGGGCTTTTGGTGGTGAAGGTGTGTACCCCGTACACTTCCTCTTCAGCCTCGGGTTGAGTTGCCTCTCTTACTTGTTCAGCGTGATCCGCGCCGGATCGGTCATCTTCTGCCGACTCTGCCACGTGGTGAGTCGCAGCACGTCTGCACATTCGCTGGAGGTGCCCCATTGTTCCACAGCCCTTGCACACGTAGTGTTTGAATCGGCATTGATGGGCTCGATGATTACCCCTGCAGCGCCAACACGGTGCTAATGGATTCGCATTCACGCCCCACTGCGGACTCTGAGTCATCCTAGGTCTTGCCTCTGCGGGCGTGTAGGCCTTGCTATGTACAGTTCTGCCTGCTGAAGGCATTATTTTATGCACTGTATTTGCCGGTGAGATCCGATGCTGCAATGATATCTGTTTAGTGCTCGTGGACATAAAAGTCTGGACTACCATGATGACCTTGCTCAGATCAAGGGATTTGGCAGACAGCAGTTTGTGAAGAAAGACCTCGTGGGCGATTCCAAGCACGAAAAAGTCCCACAACACTTCCCCCAAAAATCCAGCAAATATGCACGGTCCCGCAAGGTGTCTTAGGTCGGCGACAAAGTTCGCCACGTCCTGGCCCTCGGAGCGATGGTGTGTATAAAAGTGATACCTGGCCATCAAGGTGCTCTCCTTCGGCTTGAGGTGTTTCCAAACCAGCATGCACAACTATTCATATGTCTTGTCCGTTGGTTTCGTCGGTGCTAGCAGATTTTTGATGAGGCCATATATCATGGACTCGCAAACAGTGAGGAGAATCGCCCTGCACTTGATTGTGGTTTCTGCCTATTCCAGCTTGTTGGCAACAAAGTACTGGTCAAGATGCTCAACAAAGGCTTGCCAATCATCGCCCTCAACAAATCGCTCAAGAATACCAACGGCAGCCATAACTGCGTGAAAGTTCGTGATCTGTCAATCGTCGCCAATTGTTATGTTTAGAATAACTCCACAAGACTGTATATGTTAAGCTCAAACTGCTGTGACATTGGTCTCTTTATTGTAACTCCAGAGTGAGGAGACAGCATGGTAGACTGTCTTTTATACCTGCTTGCTCAGGAGTTATGTTGGGGTGATTTGACCCAGGGAGGGCGTGGGAAGCCCACCCCAAAGGCCGACCAGAAGATATGTGCGGAGATAGCAGAGGTGGTCTCGTCGGCGGCCGAGGTGCGTGAAGGCAACCAATGCCGCAAATGATGGAACGACCTTGTTGGATCCGCAAAAGTATTACATTTATTTACATGTATTTATGTATTTATATAATTTGATTTGTAAGAGTCATGAGTGACTATCATCAGATGTGAGGTCGTTCACTTTTACCGGGAATGTTGTACTCAAAGCGTCCGGTCACGGTGTACGTCTTTAGGTAAAGAATGTTAATTATCATAATAATCATGATTACATCTGTTGGTTGTGTGTTGTATCAGTCTCTGCAATAGTACCTAGCAATGATATCACACAATGATCTCATACCATGTCGTCCTGTTACCTTTTACAGAAGAAGCTATTGACGATGAGGTCCGAGCACATGCGAACGGGTGGGAGGCCACCAGTCCCCAGCGACATCACTGAGATGGAGGAGCGTGTGCTCACACTCATGGGGAAGTACCCCGGATTGCCACAGACGCATCTGCAGACCCTGAAGTGATGCCACGTGAGTAAAGCTTACACCATTGTGTGATGCAAAGTCAATTGATGCCACACTCACTCATATCCGAACAATAATATATGATAGATAATTTCTAAAATTGTCCTATAAATAATGCTGGCCGAATGAAAATCATTGCAATGCAGAATGTGTTGATGGTCATAAAATGTGATGTCTATGATGATTTTTGGTAGCGGTGGTGCTTTTGTCGTGCATATGCTGTGTGTAGCACTGGACTCACCTTGTGACCCTAGCACCCCCTTCACATCTAATAACCTCATTTGTGTTTTGCAGCTCAGCCAGCAGTGTGGCCCCGGGCAAGACCACAGAGGCCAGAAGGTGGGGGCGCGGGGCCGGACTTGCCGGACTTGCCGGACGATCCGACATCTGATGCTGAGGAGCTCTGATTCTCGCCCGTCAATCCGTTGGGTCTGAGAACGCGGACTTCGAGGAGCCTGCATCGCCACACTTCAGAAGCCATTCCACCCCAAAGCCATCTAGTGCTCCTCCGGTCATTCCCGCCTCCACTCTGGAGGTACTGGGCCCAAGCACCTCGCCACAGGTCATTTGTCCCCAGGACGGCGCCAACCACGCGGAGATTTCGTGGACGCAACAGATCTGGTCCACAAGCGACACATGAGAGAAGAGAGATGGTTCAGTTATCCAGGAAGACTGTAGACATTGGTTAGAAATCTTAGCAGATCCAGCAGCATCTCTTCATTCCCTGCGATATCGCTCCGGGATCCTCTGTGCAACGTCTCCTTCCCCTGGTCGGGAGCAGCGCCTGGCGCTACGGCCCATTCTCACCTGTGACAGAAGTGTTCTGTTTCCCCTGTTTCACGAAGATTCACCATTTGGTTGACACCAGTACAGCCTGTGGTCGTCACTGCTATAAGGCCAGCGTGGCAGTGTACCATTGAAAGGTACAGCGCAAGCTGGTGCAGGGAGGCGACGGCAGTGAAGAGGGACGTTATCATGGTCCAGGTCAGTGATTGGAGCTTGGGCACTTACAGCAAGAGCGGTGAGGTCGGGCCGAAGGAGCGGTGAGAGATTGTAGAGGGACGTGATCGGGGCCCAGGAGAGGCGTGAGTTCGGGGCCAGAAGAGGTGAAGGCCCAGGGGCAGCACGGGCCAGCCCACGCTGCGATATGTGTGCGCACTAGGTCTGTGCAGCATAGCTGGTCTCCAGTCGTCTTGGTTCTGGACCAAAACCTAGCTCTGTCAAGCCCGTGTGGTGGTTGGTGTGCAACGGCCACCACACATTAAAAAAATCCATGCACAGGCATCTTCCATTCTTCAGGATGCAGTTCAGGGCCTGGAATATTAGGTCCTTCATTGAAACACCAGCGAACTCATCCTTTTTTGGCGTGGAAACAAGTCATCCTCATTAGTATTAAAACACTTTACCTAAACGCATGCAGCATTCGAAACAAAGTAAATGAGTTGACGGCACAAATCATTACAAATGGGTATGATTTGGTGGCCATTACAGAAACGTGGTTGCAGGGTGGCCAAGACTGGGAATTAAACATACAGGGGTATCTGACAATTCGGAAAGATAGACAAGAAGGGAAAGGAGGTGGGGTAGCTCTGTTAATAAAGGAGGATATCAGGGCAGTTGTGAGAGACGATATTGGCTCTAATGAACAAAATGTTGAATCATTGTGGGTGGAGATTAGAGATAGTAAGGGAAAAAGTCACTGGTAGGCGTAGTTTATAGGCCCCCAAAAAATAACTTCACGGTGGGGCGGGCAATAATCAAGGGAATAATGGAGGCATGTGAAAAAGGAACGGCAGTAATCATGGGGGATTTTAACCTACATATCGATTGGTCAAATCAAATCGCACGGGGTGGCCTTGAGGAGGAATTCATAGAATGCATACGGGATTGTTTCTTAGAACAGTATGTTACAGAACCTACAAGGGAGCAAGCGATCTTAGATCTGGTCCTGTGTAATGAGACAGGAATAATAAACGAACTCCGAGTAAAAGATCCTCTCGGAATGAGTGATCACAGTATAGTTGAATTTGTAATACAGATTGAGGGTGAGGAAGTAGTGTCTCAAACGAGCGTACTATGCTTAAACAAAGGGGATTACAGTGGGATGAGGGCAGAGTTGGCTAAAGTAGACTGGGAACACAGACTAAAAGGTGGCACAATTGAGGAACAGTGGAGGACCTTTAAGGAGTTCTTTAATAGTGCTCAACAAAAATATATTCCAGTGAAAAAGAAGGGCGGTAAGAGAAGGGATAACCAGCCGTGGATAACCAAGGAAATAAAGGAGAGTATCAAATTAAAAACCAATGCGTATAAGGTGGCCAAGGTTAGTGGGAAACTAGAAGATTGGGAACATTTTAAAATGACAGCAAAGAATGACTAAGAAAGCAATAAAGAAAGGAAAGATAGATTACGAAAGTAAACTTGCGCAAAACATAAAAACAGATAGTAAAAGCTTTTACAGATATAGAAAACGGAAAAGTGTGATTAAAGTAATTGTTGGTCCCTTAGAAGATGAGAAGGGGGATTTAATAATGGGAAATGTGGAAATGGCTGAGACCTTAAACAATTATTTTGCTTCGGTCTTCACAGTGGAAGACACAAAAACCATGCCAAAAATTGCTGGTCACAGGAATGTGGGAAGGGAGGACCTTGAGACAATCACTATCACTAGGGGGGTAGTGCTGGACAGGATAATGGGACTCAAGGTAGACAAGTCCCCTGGTCCTGATGAAATGCATCCCAGGGTATTAAAAGAGATGGCGGAAGTTATAGCAGATGCATTCGTTATAATCTACCAAAATTCTCTGGACTCTGGGGAGGTACCAGCGGATTGGAAAGCAGCTAATGTAACACCTCTGTTTAAAAAAGGGGGCAGACAAAAGGCAAGAAACTATAGGTCGGTTAGTTTAACATCTGTAGTGGGGAAAATGCTTGAAGCTATCATTGAGGAAGAAATAGCGGGACATCTAGATAGGAATAGTGCAATCAAGCAGACGCAACATGGATTCATGAAGGGGAAATCATGTTTAACTAATTTACTGGATTCTTTGAGGATATAACGAGCATGGTGGATAGAGGTGTACCAATGGATGTGGTGTATTTAGATTTCCAAAAGGCATTCGATAAGGTGCCACACAAAAGGTTAATGCAGAAGATAAAGGTATGCGGAGTCAGAGGAAATGTATTAGCATGGATAGAGAATTGGCTGGCTAACAGAAAGCAGAGAGTCGGGATAAATGGGTCCTTTTCGGATTGGAGGTTACTGGTGTGCCACAGGGATTGGTGCTGGGACCACAACTGTTTACAATATACATAGATGACCTGGAAGAGGGAACAGAGTGTAGTGTAACAAAATTTGCAGATGACACAAAGATTAGTGGGAAAGCGGGTTGTGTAGAGGACACAGAGAGGCTGCAAAGAGATTTAGATCGGTTAAGCGAATGGGCTAAGGTTTGGCAGATGGAATACAATGTCAGAAAGTGTGAGGTCATCCACCTTGGAAAAATAAACAGTAAAAGGGAATATTATTTGAATGGGGAGAAATTACAACATGCTGCGCTGCAAAGGGACCTGGGGGTCCTTGTACATGAATCCCAAAAAGTTAGTTTGCAGGTGCAGCAGGTAATCAGGAAGGTGAATGGAATGTTGGCCTTCATTGCGAGAGGGATGGAGTACAAAAGCAGGGAGGTCCTGCTGCAACTGTACAGGGTATTGGTGATGCCGCACCTGGAGTACTGCGTGCAGTTTTGGTCACCTTACTTAAGGAAGGATATACTAGCTTTGGAGGGGGTACAGAGACGATTCACGAGGCTGATTCCGGAGATGAGGGGGTTATCTTATGATGATAGATTGAGTAGACTGTGTCTTTACTCGTTGGAGTTCAGAAGGATGAGGGGTGATCTTATAGAAACATTTAAAATAATGAAAGGGATAGACAAGATAGAGGCAGAGAGGTTGTTTCCACTGGTCGGGGAGACTAGAACTAGGGGGCACAGCCTCAAAATACGGGGGAGCCAATTTAAAACCGAGTTGAGAAGGAATTTCTTCTCCCAGAGGGTTGTGAATCTGTGGAATTCTCTGCCCAAGGAAGCAGTTGAGGCTAGCTCATTGAATGTATTCAAATCACAGATAGATAGATTTTTAACCAATCAGGGAATTAAGGGTTATGGGGAGCGGGCGGGTAAGTGAAGCTGAGTCCAGGGCCAGATCAGCCATGATCTTGTTGAATGGCGGAGCAGGCTCGAGGGGCTAGATGGCCTACTCCTGTTCCTAATTCTTATGTTCTTATGTTCTTATTTCGAAGGACCGCTTATGATAATGAGACATTGGTGACCAGATCCTCGATGCATTGGGCGATATTTCCTGACAGCTGGCCACCATGACTGAGTACGTTTCGCAGATAACGGAGATCCTGGAGGCGATAGCCTGGAACACTGCTGGCACAAGCCTCTCAGTGGTCCCGGAGCATGGCACTCCACCCCTAGGTTCTGCACCACTACTGCGAATGACAGATGAGAGACAGGACCAAGATCCTGCTTCTGGATCCGAGAATGTTCCCCCCTCGGCACCCCCCCGCTCCCGTACCCGTCCAACCACCACCTCTGCCTTCATCCCCCGCAATGAGGCACTGCCCGAGGACCTCTTCAGCCAAGTGGCGTGGAGTGAGGAGGGGAAGGGGTAGAGGTGGGGAGAAGCAGGGGAGGGGGAAGAAAAGTCAGGTGCATATCCGCAGGTGATAGCTGTGTTATATTTCCATCTGGGTGTATGCAATTTGTTGTAATGTATGGGGGGAGGGGACCACCCTCCTGCTTTGCCTTTGTATTCTGTGTTACTGGACATGTTGACCATTTGACCGATGTCAATGGTTGAAAAAGTGGGGTTGGGGTGTTTTTGTCCATGATACTTATGATTTCAGACCAATGATCGTATAAATTTTAAAAAATTCAACATAACCTTGTTGCGCATTGTCTCAGTTAGCTGGACCGTTACAGACTGGTGATTCCTTAACATGAAATGGTTAAATAAAACTTAACTTCAATCAACTTAAACTTTAACTGGCACCAAGGTGATGCCCACCATTGATATCTGAGCTGCACACACACAGCAGTGTGTCAGCGTTGTCACTCACAGCAACGTTCTTTCAGGCAAATCGTTCGGTTATGAGCTCCTGACGTAAGAGTCTTGCAGCTCTATAGCCACCATGGGCCCTTTCCTGCAGTCTGGAGTGGAGCGTGGGCATGGTTGCATAGTCAGCCTGATTGTCTGGCCCTAGGTCAGCGTCCAGCCTCTCTCTCCTGAGGTGGACCATCAGTCCCTTCTGGCAATTATTGTCCCCTCCTGATAGCCAGGTTGTGCAGCATGGAGCACACGACCACGAATTGAGCTACTTGCTCAGGGTTGTATTGTAGCTCCCCTCCTGAGTGCTCCAGGCATCTAAAGCACTACTTAAGTACAGTTATTGTTTTCTGGACCACACTGCGTGTGTCTCTGAGGCTCTGGTTGTATCGCTTCTCAGCCTCGGTGTGGGTGACACACAAGGGGATCATCAGCCAGGTGGCTAGGCTGTATCGGTTATCACCAAGCATCCAGCATTGTCCTTGTGGCTGACTCTTAAATATGTCAGAGACAGCGCTCTCACGCAGGATGTGAGCCTCATCAAAACTGCCCGGACATTTGGCATTCACTGCCATTATGATCTGGTTGTGGTCGACAACTAGTTGGACCTTCAGGAAGTGAAATCCTTTTCTGTTACAAAAAAGCTCTGGGTCCTGAGAAGGTGCCCGCATGGCGATGTGAGTGCACTGTATTGCTCCCTGCACCCTGGGGAACTTAGCAACGCGGTAGAATGCTCCAGCCCGGTCAGTCTGAGCCTCCGTGGTCATGGGGAAGCTGATAAAGTCCATCCTACACGCGTACAGAGCTTCCGTGACCTGTATAATGCAGCAAAGTGTGGCATGGTGAGACAGAGGAGAAATCTCGACCGCGGAGGCCCGAAAGGAACCGGATACGTAGAAAGACAGTGCCGCGGTGACCTTGACTGACACTGATGCCCTGATGGCAGGCTGCATATGTGGCCTGATGAGCTCACATATTTCACTAATCACCACCTTGTGGAAGCGCAGTCGAGGTAAGACCCCCTTCTCCGTCTAAGTGTGGGCTGTGTATGGTCTGGATCTCCTCCTCATTCTGGCATGACTTAAATTGGGCACATAATGATGTGCATTAAACATTGAGTCATTTGCACTATGCAGCATCTGCGTATTAATCGATGCAGGCTGAGAAATGGCTGGCCCCTTTGCAATGAAAGTATAACAGCGATTGATCAGAAGCAATAATTTCCTCACTAAAATACACCTACAGTAAACTCCAATCGTCCAGAGTCTGAAAATATGTCTGTTGAGATGGTCACTTCACCTGAGAAGGACTCCAGAGTCAATTCAAACTCAACTGAAGTTGAAGCAGCCTTTTGAATGAAGCGAACTGCGATTTTAAAAATAGCGCCCACACCACTGTGATTTGTTCAGAACAGTTCCACTTTTTCTGAGCGGTGTTTTGGGCGAGCGATATTGTGGACGAGATATGTGTGAGGTGGTGAAAGTGACGCTGGGTGATCTCCTGGGCGTTAGTTTCGGCAAATGCGATCTTTACAAAAAATAAAAGTAGGCGGTCAGTATTATTGAATCTCGGTGTTAATTACGTGCGGAAAGTAACGCAGGGCGATATTATGGACGTTGGTTTTGCCCATTCTGATGATTCCTCCAAAAAAAGTGGGCGGGCAGTAATATTTTTCCCCAGTGTTATGCACATGGAGAAAGTAACGCTCAGCGAAAAATGGGTGTCAGTTTCCATTTTGTGGCTAAGTGGGCACTATCTGGGCATTATACCTCATTTCAGCGGTAAAATAGACATTAAGTGGGCGTTATGCATGCAAAAAAAGTGTAAAATCTAGCCCTAGGTCCCTTCAATCACTGGAAACAGCTTGTTCTATTTACTCTGTCCAATTCCTTCATAATTTTAAAAATCTCTATCAAATCGCTCCCTAATCTCCTCTGTTCCAACAAAAACAGTCCCAATTTTTCAAGTCTTTCTTCATATTTGTTCTTCATTATACCAGGCAGCATCCTCGAGGATCTGTGCAGTAACAACTAGTCGCAAGCATATACTTGCTCAAGTGCAGAGTTGGAGCATTGGTGGTGAGACAGACACTTGGACTGTCCATAGGGTTTTCTGGCGGGAGACTAGTGGAAGCCCGAAGAGAAGAATTGTAAACTACTAAAACTGGCATTTCTTGGGTTTCTCACCAATCTCCTCCGAAGTTAAGCCAGGAGACCAGAACAACCCCTTGGAAATACAAAGCCAGGTTGTATACGCCCTAGCATGCTAAATTAGATTTGGGACAACATCTATGAAGTGCTGATGGAGCTCATGAAGGCGTCAATAAATATGTCCCACTGGAAAACAAATGTGATACCTATTTTCAAATAATAGAATCAAATTGTTAGGATCACCTATATGAAAGTAACCAAGTGAATGGCAGCCAGCACAGTTTCAGAAGTGGCAGATCCTGCCTGTTTTTTTGAGGGAGATATATCCCCAGTAGACTTTAGAAAGCCCTATGATGTTGTGTACCGTAACTTTCAAAAATCTTTTGAAATTATGGCAAGAGATCCTAAGACCCCTGTGGAAAAGCAGGGCCAAGTTGTCTTTGAGATGAGAGCAGGTTGATTGATTTGAAAATTAATCAAAATCTAGGGGCTTTATTCGAGATGCAATTAAATTTTACATGGTGAAGGCAATACTTGGACTTCAGATAATGTATGTGTATCTGTTCGTCAACATTATTTGCACAAGATCTTATAACTGTGCCTTTGACCCTGGCCGATTGCCAGATGTGACATTCGAGAACCTAGATTGGATAAGTATTGGGCAATTCTCGCTTGGTCTAATAGTTCTAGCAGGAAATTTATTACTGAGATTCTCATCGTCCATGTACAATATCATAAATAGAAGGATTACTGAGAGATGAAACTGACTCTTTCAGCCAAATGGCTGGTAAGCATTGTATCAATTTTGTAGCTTGGTGCATTATTTGGTATGTGTGTATTAATTAACCTATAAATAAATCTGATGAGTTTGTATTAGTATACGCACATTGGTCTGATGTGGTATTTACTGGATTTCAGGGGAAACAGGAGAATTACAAAATTTATAGCACAGAAACATGCCATTTGGTGTTTCTGCTCCACGAGCCTTCTCCCATTCTATTTACTTCAGTCTCACCGTATCAACATATACTCCTATTCCTTTCTCCCTCATGTACTTATCTAGCAGGGCCTAGTAGCAAGACTTCCCTGCTTTTATACTCCATTCCCTTTGCAATAAAGGCCAAGATACCATTGGCCTTCCTGATCACTTGCTGTACCTGCATACTATCCTTTTGTGTTTCATGCACAAGTACCCCCAGGTCCCACTGTACTGCACCTATGCTATTTGCCTCAACTATTCCGTGTGGTAGCGAGACCGTGCTGGAATCCCACATGATCATCCAGTGTACTCTTTACTGCAACTAGAATGTAATAATATAACTACAGAGTTGATGCAGGCAGGTGAGTGTGAAAGTGTGCAAAGGCTATTTAACAAAATTTGTGAAGAAGAGCAAGTACCTGAAGACTGGGGGAAGGCGATAATAATACAAGAACTTCAAAAAAGGAGCAAGAATGAATGCAACAATTGCAGAGGAATCAGCTTGCTGAGTATCCCTAGAAAACTATTTACTAAGTCACTGCAGAGGAGAATGAAAAGATATGTAGAAGTGGTACTGCATGAAGAGCAAACTGGTTTTAGGCCAGGATGAGGTACGATCGATCAACTGTTTGTGATAACAGATTTCGGAAAAATTTATAGGACACAACATTCATTGTTACAAATCCATAGATTTTAAGCAAGTCTGTAATAATGCACGGCGAGAAGGGACACAGCATGTCTTGAGGATGTAGGGTATTCCTGAAAAACTTTTCAGACTAATAGAAAACATCTACAAGTCCTTGAGTGTTGTTAAGAGTGGACGGGAAACTGACGGAATGGTTCAGATCAACAGTTGGAGCGAGACAAGGATGCCACTGTTGACTGATTTATTTAATCCAGCATTGGAAACGGTAATGAATTTTGCACTAAATGATGATATTGGTGGTGTCTCACCTTATGTGGCAAGATTTTAAACAATCTCAGATTTGCTGATGACACTGACCTCATAGCAACATCTAAAACAGATTTGCAGGACTATCTGATAAGGTATACGTGGAGAGAAAAAGATTCGGATTACAGATTAATCCAAATCTTCAAGCATCAGGAAGATGTACACATTACAGTTGGAAGGGAGGCAGTTGAACAGATGGAAAAGTGTGTATACTTTGGTGGGCCGTCAGAGAATAGGAGTTGTGAAGAAGACATCAGAAGGATTGCACTTGCTTCTGCTGCTTTTGAAAGTTTAAGCAGGAAATGGAAGACCTCAATATATTTCGGTGAAAACTAACTCAAGAGTTCATGAAGCAATGGTTATCATTATAATACAGATCTGCATGCTGGAACATGAGAAAATTTGACTAACAGCAGAGATTAGTTGTTGGAGAGGAAATGGGAGTAGCCAGGATGCAAAGAATCAAAAACAATATACTTGTCGTAAGAACACAGCTTGGACAAGAACCAATACAGAAGATCCAAGAAAGATGACTGCAATAGTTTGGGCATGAATGAAGAATGCGAATAGCTAAAATACCACTCAGGTATTGAACAATTTTCAGTAACAGACACTAAAGTCAGATATTCCACAGTCTGAAGTGCCTTTCATCCAATCATTCTGTGTTGGATTCAAATTTGGATCAGGCTATGAAAGGATAAACTTTTAACACCCTATGTCATCCAGTCCCCAAGTTTTGAGAGACAGCTGCAAAGATGAGATCCTGATGGAAGGTTCCTGTTCATAAGCATCATTTATATTGAAGTGATCTGAAGCTAACAAAGCATTTGCTTGACAAAGTGACATTTAGCATCAGGTCAAGAATGAGTCAGAATCTGATTCAAGATAGGAAAATGATATTGACGTACAAATATATTTGACTTTAAAGTTTTGTCACTGGTTTCATTAATTACTCTACTAATGAATGTCATATCAGATAGATGAAGGCAACCAAATGTCTTTTTAAACAGGAATACAGTAAAAACCCGCAACTTGCAATCTGTCAATGTATCTCCGGGAAAAGGTCATCCACAGGCGGAGAGTTCTGCCAAGCGAATGCCCGTGAAATTGTTACGCCTCGTAAAAGCAGGCATAAGGCCTGTTTTTACAAGCATAAGAGTTTAAAAAAACATAAAAATACATTTTTATAATTTATACATTAAAAAAATGGTACAATAAAGTAAGTTTATTTTTAGCCCCTCTAAAAGATTAAAATTTATTTTTCAAAATTTTTTTGTTTTAATTATTTAATTGAATGGCATTTTAATTAATTTTAAATATGTAATTTTTTAATTATTTATTTGATATGTAGATGTATTTTTGGCAGTATTCCCATTTATACTTATGCGGATTCCATACACACGGAATTCCCATAAGCATGAATGGGGATCTCCTTCTTTTATTGGTTGGGCCGGCACATATGATCCCAGGGGCGCTTGTGAAGCGCGTGCGTCCGAGGTATGTGTGCCCCTACCTGTGGGTACCCAGAGAGGCCCCGGACCGCAAGACTCCGTACCTCCTGGACCACCAGGTGCCTACACATTTTCACATTTTATTTGCGGTTTGGAGGCATTTCCCAGCGGGAAGCCTCCAACCACAAATTCAGGGCCACAGTATAGAATTCAGAATTGTCCCCTGTGGCAATACATTACATCATATGTGGTTACTGAGATCACTGTGCTATTTATCATGCTTTTTTTAAACTTAAAGGGGAAGGAAAGTTAAGGGACCACAGTGAAAGTTCCTTAATCAACTCTAATGGGAGCAGGAGGACCCTGGTGAACAATGGAAGTGCTCCAAAAGTTTAGTTATACATGTCTGGTATGGAAATACTATAGATAGGTGAAAAAAACAAATAAAATACAAATAACAAACGGAATTGAATTCTTCTTGAGCCATGAGGTTGATGTTAGTAGGTTGTGCAATGAGGTGACTTTGTGTGACACAAACACTGGTGGATGATCAGGAAGATGGATAATTTGAGCAAGGACAACTGAAGTTCCTGGTCAGCTGAATGCTCTTCATATCCAGCCAGGGTATGTGTTCCCAGGGCTGTACAGCTCCAGGTCAAAACTCAGGGCCGTCTAAAGTCAAAACCTTCCAGGAATTCACTCTTTACATTCTGACATTCTAAATCTGCCGAACAAAAAGGAGGAGACCCAATTCAGCAGGTCTCCATGGAAGTAAACTTTTGATGTTTAAAAAAAATATCTATAACGATAATACATTTTTTGAATATGAGAGTACTTTGAAGTTTTAAGCTACAAAGAAAATTCAATATTATATTAAATTACGATTTGAATGCAATCCATTTCTAGATATCTTTGGTCATTACTCTTTGTTTTGCTGCTGCACTCACCCGAGGATGTGCTCACAAAGCAGTCTGCAGTAGTCACTGTGCGAGCTGGTAATTAGGAGCAGAACTTTCCCAGCATTCTTCAGCCTCCTCAGCCAATCTTTCAATGATTCAGAGCAACGGAGTAAATATTTTCCTGGATCCTTTTTCACTGATGGAAAATATATTCCAGAATCTTCTGTTTTAATAAAAAAGAAAATAGATAAAGTGTGACCATGTTTTAAATTATATACTGCAATGATTTTCAAAACATATGAATCGGCAATTTGGCACATTCAATAGTCCATATTTATCTTACTTGGTCTTTGGCATGCTACTTAACTTTGTAACTTCATAAAAATGCTGATTCTGTCCAAAGCCTACCTACTTAATATTCGATAATTGCTCATTTTACAGCAATATTGTGATGTTCCATTGTAAATTTAAGATTCAGGCCCTATTCATTCATCATCTACTGATATGCAGCTGAGTGTCTACAGGCAGACATGCTCATCAGGAAGGTGTGGCTTCAGAACACAGAGAATTTTCCATAAGAATTTGATTTCATGAAGAAAGACCACCAAGTGAAAAAAAAATCATTTTATTAGGTTCTGAGGCTGCTTATGTTTTGCAAACTTACCAGTAACTTTCGGAGTGTTTACAGCTGTGACACCAAAATCTGCAAACTAAATATTCCTGCCATCTGTTCATCAGACTAATGTTCATTTAAGCACCAGTTGCTGTTAGGCAGCACATTGTTTACACTGCCTTTGCTGGATCACCCATTCTCTTGTCCCAGTGGTTAAAATGTTGTGTGAACAGAGTGCAAAATTATTTCAGTTGGCTTTCATGTTCATTTTCTCTGATTTGTGCAAAGTAGCAGGAGATTCTGAAGTGGAACCACTTCTGAATTTCAATTTAGTTTCTGCGCCTCTTCCGGGTCCCAGTTTGTTCTCTGGGTCCTTCCAGGCCAAGACCCGCTCTGCATCTCCACCCCCCAACCCCCACTCCCACCACCCCAACTGCCGCTAGGCCTCAGCCCATCCTCTCACAAATGCTGGCATAATTGAGACCATGCAGTTATAATCAAGAGGTAGGGGAGAGTCGTTGAGATTTTTCTTCGGGTTGGGTCCATTGTTGGAGGAGGGTTGAGGCAGGACTTCCATCCGTCACCTCACCTATTTTCCTGTGTCATGGGTAACTAGTTATGCAGAATGGCAACAAGAGAAAACCCACCACTGCTGAGGAGGAAGATGGAATGGTGCTGCGCAGTGTAACACCTGCTGTAGCATCCCAAATTAAAGGTGGCAGAAGAGTCTCAAAGTTGGAACTGACTGAGGCCTACAGCCGGTGAGAGGGGTTCTGTGGGCCTTTCACCTTTGCCACATGGTGTACCACCACCCATCTCTTGGCAGTCCTTGAGGTCAGTGATAGTAGTAGTTGGAGGTCGAGGAAATCAGGCAGATTCCCAGGCTGCATTTCCCGCAATGAGCAGTCTGGGGTCACGTGGCCTACTACCCAGGGACAGGAAGAGAGGGATGTCGAGGTCCACCTATGTGGTGGTGGGGCTCCTCACTTTTTTTTATGCCACTACACCACCTAATTTTCATAGAATCATAGAATGATACAGCACAGAAGGAGGCCATCGCGCCTCTGCCAGCATTTTGGTAATGCTATTCAATTAATGCCATTCCCCTGCTCTTTCCCCATAGCCCAGCAATATTTTTTCCTTCAAGTAGTTATCCAATTCCCTTTTGAATGTTATGACTGAATCTGCTTCCACCACACTCTCAGGCAGTGCTTTCCAGAACACAATTCACTGTGTAAAAAATGTTTCCTCATGTTGCCTCTAGTTCTTTTGTCAATCACCTTAAATCTGTGTCCTCTGATCACCGTCCCTTCTGCCACTGGAAACAGTTTCCCTTTATTTATTCTATCGAAACTACAATTTATATTAACACTTTAGACTTTGGAATCAAAAACACAATTTCTAAATTTGCAAATTACACCAACTTGGGATGGATAGGCAACACTGAGGAGAACTGCAACAAATTACAAGAAGACATTAGTAAACTTGCAGAATAAATTTCAACATATAAGCATGAGGTATTACATTTTGGTAAGAAAAATAAGGTAGTCACATATTACTAGGAAAATAAGAATCTAAATGGGGTAGAGGAGTAAAGGGATCTTGGAGTACTAATACACAAATCACAAAGTTGTGACGCAGGTTAATAAAGCCTTAAAAAAGCAAACCATATGTGGTTATGGTTGTTGTTAATGGTTAGGGGTTAAGGTTAGGGGTTGAATGTTAAGGGTTAGGTTAGGGGTTGAGGTTAAGGGTTAGGTTAGGGGCTAAGAGTATAGGTTAGGGGGTCAGGGTTTGGAACCACTCTGGGCAACACCTCGGGCTGCATTGGTCCGGCTCTCCCTGCGCCTGTCTCTCACCTCCGCCGGTACCAGTGCAGGCCCAGCGCACAGCCGGTGGAGCCAAGGACCGAGCCGGCCAACAAGCCCGCGCCAAAGCTGCGTGGAGCCCCAGCCGGCCCGCCTCATCGAACTTTGGTTAGATCACACTTGGAGTACAATTCAGGTCGCCATATTATAAAAAGGATATAGAGACACTGAAGAGGGTACAAAAAAGATTTACACAGATGATGTTGGGAGTATTGTGGCCAATTCTGGGTACCGTACTTTAGGAAGGATGTGAAGGCTTTCGAGAAGGTGCAGAAAAGATGTACAAGAATAGTTCCAGGGATGAGGGACTTCAATTACGTGGATAGACTGGAGAAGCTGGGGTTGTTCTCCTTAGAGCAGAGAAGATGAGTGAAGATTTGATAGAGGTGTTCAAAATCATGAGGTGTCTAGACAGAGTAGATAGAGGAAAACTGTTCCCATTGGCGGAAGGATCAAGAACCAGAGGACACAGATTTAAGGTGAATGGCAGAGGATACAAAGGTGACATGAGGGAAAACCTTTTTACGCAGCAAGTGGTTGTGCTCTGGAATTCACTGCCTGGAAGGGTGCTGGAGGCAGATTCAATCATGACTTTCAAAAAGGAATTAGTTAAGTTCCTGAAGGAAAATAAATTGCAGAGCTATGGAGAAAGGGGTATTGGGATTAGCTGAAGCTCTCTTGCAGAGAGCCGGCACAGGCTCGATGGATAAATGTCCTCCTACTGCGCTGTAATGATTCTATGATACCAGAAATGCGAGGATATACCAATCAGGAAAAGATGAACAGGCTGGTCTCTTTTCTTTTGAAAAGAGAAGGCTGAAGTAGACGGAGAAAGTGTTTCCACTTGTGGAGAATAGCAAAACTAGGGGCCATCAATATAAGATAGTTCCCAAGAAATCAAAAAAGAGAATTTAGCAGAAAGTGGTGAGAATGCGGGACTCGCTACCACAGGGAGTGGTTGAGGCGAATAGTACAGATGCGTTTAAGGGGAAGCCAGATAACCATATGAGGGAGAAGGGAAAAGAGGGCTATGCTGATAGTTATATGAGGAAGGATGGGAGAAGGCTCGAGTGGAGCATTATTGTTGGCATGGATGGGTTGGGTTGAATGGCCTACTACTTTTCTGTATATTCTATGTAAATCCATGTAAAACCATTCATGTTTTTTAACACCTCTATCAAATCTCTTCTTAACCGTCTCTGCTCTGACGAGAACAACCCCAGCTTCTCCAGTCTAGCCATGTAACTCAGTCCTGGTACAATCATGGTACGTTTCTAGTAAATCTCTTCTGCACCCTCTCGAAGGCCTTGACATCCTTTCTAAAATGTAGTGCTGAAAATTGAACACAATACTCCAGCTGAGGCTTAACCAGTGTTTTATAAAGGTTTAGCAAACTTCCTTATGTTTTTACTCTATACCTCTGTCCTGGTTAACCCTTGCCACTGGATAGAGACCTAGCTCTGTCAAGCCCGTGTGGTGGCTGATGTGCAACGGTCACCACACGTTAAAAAAATCCACGCACAGGCATCTTCCACCCCTTCAATTGGAGTTCAGGTCTGGAACATCGGGTCCTTCATTGAAACATCTGTGAACTCATGTGGAAGCAAGTCATCCTCGTTCGAGGGTCCGCCTATGATGATGACTATTAATAAAGCCAAGGATCCTATGGGCTTTATTAATAGCCTTAACAACTTGTTCTGCCACCTTCAAAGATTTGTGTACATATACACCCTAGTCATTCTGTTCCTGCACCCTCTTTAAAATTGTGCCATTTTGTTTATACTGCTTCTCCTCATTCTTTCTATCCAAATGCATCACTTCACACTTTTCTGCATTAAACTTCATCTGCCTTTTGTCTGCCCATTTCACCAGTCTGTCTATGCCCTCCTGAAGTTTGTTACTATCCACCACTGTATACATTCCTCCAGTCTGAAAAATGACCATTCACCACTACTCTTTGCTTTCTGACCCTTAGACAATTTTGTATCCATGTTGTCACTGTCCCTTTAATCCCATGGGTTTTTATTTTTCTAATATGGTACTTTGTCAAAAACCTTTTGAAAGTCTATATACACATCAACTCTCTCTGTTATTTCATCAAAGGACTTGTTCAAGTTAGTCAAACACGATGTCATTAACAAATCCGTCCTGACTTTCATTTATTAGCCCATACTTTCCTAAATGCCAATTTATCTTGTCCCAGATTATTGTCTCACCACCAATGCAAGGCTGAATGGCCTGTAGTTTCTGGGTTTATCCCTCTCACTGTTTTTAAACAGAGGTGTAACATTTGCAATCCTCCAGTCCTCTGGAACCATCCCTATATCCAAGGAGGATTGGAAATTTGTGATCAGAGTCTCCGTAATTTCCACCCTTACTTTCCTCAGTAACCTAGGATGCATCCCATCCGGACCAGGTAAGGGGTATAGTAGAGGAAATTCCAGCCCACTATTTTATGCGGATAGTCTCATGCCATTCTCTTCACAATCAGTCAGGCCGACTCCAGATTTATCCTGCAACTTTAGTCTCACTGCCAATTATTTCTCCGTAGGCCTCCAAAAATTTATCTCGTCTATAATACAGTTTATAATACACAAGTCACAGCATTAGATGTGAAGTCACTGAATGGAGTATTTAGCGAGTATTGCAAGATCACTAATTCTGCTTTGCACTCCCCCAGTCTCAGGACATCTCCAAATAGAAGGAAGTAAACTTCGAATGTTTCCAGGCTTTTGAAACTTTGGTACATTAATAAAGTTCAATTTTCCCCGGTGATTTGTGCTGTTTTTTTGGAGCAGGCTGCTTTTTTTGGCCTAAGTTAAAAAACCACAGTTTCCCCGATCAATTTGCACCAGTGTAACTCAGTTACGATTTTTTTAGGTTCGTTTTTTTTCAGCCAAAGTGGGCGTAACCTGCCACCCACGCCAATTCTGGCCATTTAGACAAGTTTGGCCAGCTGAGAATTACTCCAGTTCTGCTTAGGCCAGCGTATGTGACCTCTGCAGAAAAACCTTCTGAAGAGTTAAAGAAATTGGTGCAGGTAAGTGCAGCAGATGCCCGGACAGCAGGAAAGGTGAGAGTGAAAGTGAAAGAGAGAGAGAACCGGGGACCGGGAGGCCATTCGGCCTGGGATGTCAGGCGGGGGAGCGGACCAGCAAGCCCTTCGGCCAGGGCTAGGGTAAGGTAGCGGGAATAGCTTTAATAATTAGAGGTAAGTTGCTGCAATATATTTTTAAATTGATGTCATGTGTTTTAATGTGTTGGGAGCTGGCCCCCAAAACTAAAGGACAGGTTAGGCCATGCTAAAATGAAGAAATCCAACAGAGAAACTTAGAACAATTTTTTGACGTACTTGGGCCCCAAAAAAACAGGTGTAACTCTTCAAGTACGCCAAAAAAAAGCTTTGGGGAAAATGGAGTGCATAATGTTGCACGGATTCAAATTTAATCAGCATTTAGTCCCTTCTTAGTCTTATGAGACAGTGATGTGAAGCCAGCAGTATTACTTGGGTTTGCCAGCTCCACAGTCCTCTCAACCTCAGACTTGCAACGATTTGTTATAGTCCACCCAAGATTCAGTAACAGATGATAATGTAGCATTCATTAACATTTCAAAACACTATCATTTGGAAATTACTGAAACTAGTGTTGGGAAAAAATGTACTTCTGCAAAATAGTTATTTATCTATTACATTTAATGCAACATAAACAAATTGTGCATAAAGTCACTTATACAACTTTCAAAAGCGAAAAGGCTGAATTATGCAATGTGTAATAAACACATTAAATTAGCCAAAAAAGAAAACTACACCAATTGTAACTATTTGGGGGAAGACAATGTGGCCAATAAGCAAGGGGCAAACACGAATGACTGGGTGATAAACAGGCACTTTAAATCTTAATTTATATTCTTGCCTCCGCATCTGAAGATGTTGGGTATCACTGTATGGCCACCAACTCACCCAATTGGCCCTTCTTCACGTATGAACCTAGATCGAGAATGCGAGTGAGCGAAGTTGATTATATTGGGATTCACAGACAAATTTAATGTTGTCCTAATCCAATGTCTCCCCCCACCACACGCTTTGCAGCAGGGAGGACTGGATACCAATTACATGTCAACCCTCGCTGATTATCAGTGAGTTACAGTTGTTGTGTAGCCACTGCTGTTTATGTAGGTAAACATGGCAGCTAACTGTCACATAGCATGGTCCCACAAACAGCAATAGAGAAAAGGCCAGTTAATCTGTTGTAGGAACAAAAAAGAACTATTCATAGAAGCATAGAATCATAGAATGGTTACAGCACAGAAGGAGGCCATACGTTCATTGAGCCTGCGCTGGCTCTCTGCAAGAGCACTTCAACTAGTCCCACTCCCCCGCACTTTTCCCATAGCCCTGCAAACTGTTTTCCTTCAGGTACTTATCCAATTCTCTTTTGAAAGCCATAATTGAATCTGCCTCCACCACCCTTTCAGGCAGAGAATTCCAGATTCTAACCACTCGCTGCGTAAAATGCTTTTCCTCATGTCGTCTTTGGTTAATCTGCCAATCAAGTTAAATCTGTGTCCTTTAGTTCTCAACCCTTCTGCCTCTGGGAACTGTTCCTCTCTACCCTGTCTAGACCTCTCATGAATTTCAACACCTCTATCAAATCTCCTCCCAACCTTCTCTGCTCAATGGAGAACAACCCCAGCTTCTCCAGTCTAACCGCATAACTGCAGTTCTTCATCCCTGGAACTATTCTTGTAAATCTTTTCTGCACCTGCTCTAAAGCCTTCACATCCTTCCTAAAGTGTGGTGCCCAGAATTGGATACAATACTCCAGTTGAGGCTGAATCAGTGTTTTATAAAGGTTCATCATATCTCCCTTGCTTTTATACTGTACGTCTCTATTTATAAAGCCCAAGATACCGTATGCTTTTTTAACCACTTTCTCAACCTGTTATGTCACCTTCAATGATTTGTGCACATGTACCCCCAGGTCTCAAATAAAAACGGAAAATGCTGGAAATCTCAGCAAGTCAGGCAGCAACTGTGGAGAGAAAGCAGAGTTAACATTTCGGGTCGATGACCCTCAGAACTGGAGAGTGTTCGGAAACAATGGATTCTTAACAAGCACTGAAGGGGGGAGGGGAAGAAAGAACAAAAGGGAAGGTCTGTGATAGGATGGAAGGCAGGAGAGATGAGAAACACAAACTAGATGATGGGCCAAATTCAAATGGTAATGCCAGGAGTTAGAAAAACATTAGTCAAGATAGGGTGTGAATGGTGGGATTATGACCCAACTGCCATTAGAGACAAGGAGAAAAAAAAGAAACAGGCTCTGAGGGGGATGGGGGGGGAGGGAGCAAAAGATTGGCAGCGGTTATGCTCTAAAATTTTTGAACTCGATGTTGAGTCCCAGAAGGCTGTAAAGTGCCTAAACGAAAGATGAGGTTCTGTTCCTCGAGCTTACGTTGAGCTTTGTTGGAACAGTGTAGGAGACCGAGGACAGAGAGGTCAGAGTGGGAATGGACTGGAGAATTAAAGTGACAGGCGACTGGACGCTCAGGGTCACACTTGCTGACTGAACGGAGGTCCTCCACAAAGCAGTCACCCAATCTACGCTTGGTCTCCCTAATGTAGAGGAGACCACATCGTGAGCAGTGAATACAGTATACTAAATTGAAAGAAGTACAAGTAAATCGCTGTTTCACCTGGAAGGAGTGTTTGGGGCCCTGGATAGTGGGAAGGGAGGAGGTAAAAGAGCAGGTGTTGCATCTCATGCGCTTGCACGGGAAGGTGACATGGGAAGGGGAGGGGGTGCTGGGGGTGACTGCGGAATTGACCAGGGTGTCGCAGAGGGAGCGGTCCCTTCGGAATGCTTGGAGGGGAGGGGAAGATGTGATTGGTGGTGGGATCACGCTGGAGGTGGCAGAAATGGCGGAGGATGATCCGTTGATCGTGGAGGCTGGTGGGGTGAAAGGTGAGGACAAGAGGAAACCTGTCATGGTTCTGAGAGGGAGGGGAAGGGGTGAGAGCAGAGGTGCGGGAAATACAACAGATATAGTTGAGAGCCAGGTTAACCATGGCGGAGGGGAATCCTCTCTGTTGAGGGAAAAAGAAGACACGTCAGAGGCACCAGTGTGAAAGGTGGCGTCGTCAGAGCAGATGCGACAGAGACGGAGAAACTGGGAGAATGGAATGGAGTCCTTAAAGGATCCGGGGTGGGAGGAAGTGTAATCCAGGTAGCTGTGGGAGTCAGTGGGCTTATAGTGGATACTGGTCGAAAGCCCAGAGATGGAGATGGAAAAGTCGAGGAAGGGAAGGGAAGAGTCAGAGATGGGCCATGTAAAGGTGAGGGAAGGGTGGAAATTGGATGCAAAGTGAATGACATTTTCAAGTTCAGGGCGAGAGCAGGAAACGGCACCGATACAGTCATCAATGTAGGTCTCTCTGTTCCTGCACCCACTTTAGAATTGTACCCTTTAGTTTATATTGCCTCTCCTCGTTCTTCCCACCAAAATGTATCACTTGGCACTTTCCTGCATTAAATTTAATTTGCCACGTGTCCGCCCATTCCACCAGCCTCACTATGTCTTCCTGAAGTCTATCACTATCCTTCTCACTGTTCACTATACTTCCAAGGTTTGTGCCATCTGCAAATTTTGAAATTGTGTATTGCACATCCAAGTCTAAATCATTAATATGTATCAAGAAAAGCAGTAGTCCTGGAACCGAGCCCTGGGGAACACCACTGTGTTCCTCCAATCCGAAAAACAACCGTTCACCACTACTTTCTATTTCCTATCACACAGCCAATTTCGTATCCCTGCTGCGACCGTCCCTTTTATTCTATGGGCTTCAACTTTGCTGGCAAGCCTATTATGTGGCACTTTCTCAAACGCCTTTTGGAAGTCCATGTACACCATATCAACTGCATTGCCCTCATCAACCCGCTCCGTTACCTCAACAAAAAAGTCAAGCAAGTTAGTTAAACACAATTTTCCTTTAACAAATCCGTGCTGGCCTTCCTTCCCTTCTCTATCTTTCCTGAACACCTTATATCCAAGAATATTTAGTACCCAATCCTGCCCTTTTTTGGGCCAGGTCTCCGTTATCGCCACGACATCATATTATCATGTGTCTATTTGTGCTGTAGCTCTCCAACCTTATTTATTGCACTTCATGCATTCACACTCATGTACTGTAAACCTATCTTAGATCTTCTTGTATTCTCTCTTAGTCTGACCCCATCTAATACCGTACTATTTCTTACTCTAATGCTATCTCTCTCTCCCAATCCTTTGTGCATCATCTTTCTCCTTTCTAATGCTACATCCTGGTGCCCACCCTCCTGCCAAAGTAGATTAAACCTTCCCCAACACTACTAGCAATCCTCTCCGGCGAGGACATTGGTTGCATCTCTGTTGAGGTGCAACCCGCCTGGCCTGTACACGTCCCACCTCCCCCGAAACCGGTTCCAATGCCCCAGGAATCGAAAGCGCTCCCTCCTGCACCATCTCTCCAGCCACGCATTCATCTGCTTTATCTTCCTATTTCTATACTCACTAGCTCGTGGCACCAGGAGTAATCCAGAGATTATTACTTTTGCGGTCCTGCTTTTTAATCTCTTTCCTAGCTCCTTAAAATCTGCCTGCAGGACCTCATCCCTCCTTCTACCCATGTCATTGGTGCTGATATGGACCATGACTTCTGGCTGTTCACCCTCTCCCCTCAGAATGTTCTGCAGCCGCTTAGTGACATCCTTGACCCTGGCACCAGGGAGGCAACATACCATCCTGGGATCACATCTGCGGCAACAGAAACACCTGTCTGTTCCCCTAAATATCGAATCTCATCACTATTGCTTTCCCGCCCTTCCTCCTCCGCGCCCTCACCACCCCCCCATATACAGCTGAGCTACCCATGGTGTCGTGGACTTGGCTCTGGCTGTACTCCCCAGAGGAACTAAATACTGGTTGGAGAGCGAGATGCACTCAGGGAACTCCTGCACTCCCTGCCTGGTCCTCCTTGTCTGTCTGATGGTCACCCATTCCCTCTCTGCCAGCACACTCTTATACTGTGGGGTGACCACCTCCTGAAATGTGTGACCCAAGTAGCTTTTAGCCCATCTAGCAATCCATGCTCCTCTTCCAGAGATTTCACAGATCATTTTGCCTCAACACCAGAAGGTTATGCTGCTGATATTGTTCGATGAAGAGGAGTGGGAGGAGGCTTGTGTGGAGCATAAACACTTGGGTCAAATGGCCTGTTTCTGTGCTGTAAATTCTATCTAATTTCCTCTACTACCTACAACATAATACTTAAATGCAATTTAATGCATGCATATAAAAGTTAATATCTAATACCTTTTATTGCATTGAAATTTTAAAAATTAATGATAAAACTAAAGTACTGCACAAAATAGTTATTGTGAACTGCATCCTTGAAGCAAAATCCATGCATTTAGCACTTGGACAAAACTGAATAACTTGTTACCGAGAATTATGTAGAAATGACAACACAGAAACAGGCTGTTTGACCCAATCATCCGCGTTGGTGTTTATTCTGCACGGGTGCAGTAATCGTATGGATTCCTGGGGAGGGATGCACACCACAGTGCTAAAACCTTAAGATTGCTAGGAAAGCTGTTTTGAATTCTGTGGATAATTGGCTACATTTGGTTGTGATTTAGGCTCCTTATGTGTCACAAATGGTGGCTTTTACATTTCTTCTGGAGCGTGTGTCTAAGTGAGCTCAGTTGGCTAGTGTTCAAACCAACCATTTTCCAATGCATTCATCATTTAGTATAGTTCTGATAATGAGGTTCAAGAAAAATTCTGAAACCAGGTTAGTCAGTAAAAAATAAAGCATTATACAGGTACAGTGTCGAGAATCCAGATGCCTCGGGACCGAGGCCGCTCTGGATTCTGTGTATTTCTGGACTTCGGAACGTCTTTATGATGTCCAGAATCCGGAAACGCCCGAGCCCAGGTTTATGTATTTCTGGACTTCAGAACGGTTTTCCGACAGCCTGAGTCCGGAAACGCCTGGGTCAAGTTAAGTAAGGGGAGGGGAGGGGAGATCGAGTGGCGGCAGGGGGGTGGGGTCTAGCGGCAGGGGCGGGCGGGGGGGGGGGGGGGGGAGGGGAGGGGAGGTCGAGCGGCGGAGCGATCGAGCAGCGGCGGCGGTTGGCCCAAGGCGGAGGCCAGGTCGGCAGCTGCAGCCCGAGGTGGGGGGAGAGGTCAGCTGCAGCCCGAGGCGGGGGAAGAGGTCAGCTGCAGCCCGAGGTAGGGGTCCGGATTCCAGAACATTTCCCGGATTCCTGACCCCGCCACGGATCATCCCAATGTCCGAATTCAGGAACAGTACAGATTCCGGCACTCCGGATTCTCGATGCTGTACCTGTAATATATCCATCTTTCTTCTGCATTCTGAAATCGCCTCTGAAAGCATAAATCACTCTTTCTTCCAAGTTGTTTTCTGTTGCTCCTTGTTCCGTAGTCTCCTCAGACCAAACACCACTCTGACTAAGTGGGTAGATGGATAACCTCTCCCTGGTCTTAAGCTAATATTGCTCTGAGCCAGTTACGAAGGGTTGAAGAACAAGACAAAAGAAGGTTTTTAAAAAAATAATTTCTATTTTTCCCTCCTCTTCTGAAGGTGTTTTCACATGCTGGGGCACCACTGTATGGATAGAGTCTGCCCCCACCCAAGTGGCCAGTTTTACACACATGCATTCTCCAGCAGGAGACATTGGGTAGCAATCACAGGTGTGAACCCTTGTTGTAGTCCTCCCAGGTCCATGGGTACGTGGGCCAATCACTGGGGTCAAGTTTTGGGCCGTGCCTAGAACGGTGCAGCCCCGACCTGGACGCCAGTTTTTCGTGCCTAAAAGTGCGACAGAAAAATACCTCCAGATTCTCCAGCTCCTTGCAGGTCCCTGGCAGCTCGGCACGCACACAGCAGCAGGGGGGCGGAGCCACAGAGTCATGCCGATTCTACAAGTGGTGGGGGGGCAGGGCTAATTTAAATGAGACAACGCCATGCCGGCAGCCTTGCGCGCACGCGCAGTAGCCCATAAACATTGGCACTCGGTCATTTTTAAAGGGACTTAAAGAAAAGTGTTCATTTGTCTGTTGAACCCATGGAAAGGCTTGGGATTGAATTTTGGTGATTTTTTTGGTGTCTGAAGGAGTGCTTTTAGCAGCACTGTTGGAGAAATCACCTGCTGAAATCAGTGAGTGCTGCTTTTCGCCCCTATCCCATGGCCGAATGGCCTCAGCTTCCTTCGCAGCTCGAAGGCTGCTTGTTTGCTGTGTCTTCGGCCGCCGTCAGCCACTGTCTCCTACATGGAAGGAAGGCCTGCCTGAAGCACCGCAGCTCGAAGGCTGTTGCTGCTTCACACAGGTAGGAATATTCAATATTTTGTCTTTGCTTTGTTTATAATTTTTTTATTCAGAATGGCTCTTTATTTGTATAAGTAAGACTGTTGAATGCTTGTAGAATTTAATTACTTCCCTCCCCCCCCTCCCCCGCCCCCCTCGTTCCCTACGCCTAATTTGTAACCTACACCTGATTTGTAAAGTGTAGGCAAGGTTTTTCTGAGCGTACAAAAATCTAAGTTAGATTGGAGTAAGTTTTCGCTGCCCAAACTTTCAAAACAGGCGTAAGTGGCCAGACACGCTCCCTTTTGAAAAAAAAAATCTGTTCCAAACTGAAACTGTTCTAACTGACTAGAACTGGAGCAAACTAAATGCCGAGAATTGCAATTTCTAAGATACTTCATTCTAAACCAGTTGCTCCAAAAATATAGGAACAACTCAGGCCGAAACTTGACCCTAGTGTCTGGTAATCACTGCCCAGTGTAAGGGCAACTAACTCAGCACTGACTGGGCACTGAAGCTGAGATTTCCCTGCTCAGCACTGGTCAGTACCACAAGCTGTGCATTATTTATGCAGAGTCGCCGCTTAGAGACAACGTTGATCCGGATTCTTTTTCCTTCAATCTGTTTCAGTGAATACACTGACGCGAACACCGATTGTGCTTTAAACAAAGCAGTCTTTATTTCTCACCGGCCGGCCGAGACTTATCAGACAGAAGGAATACCCTCTTGATAGAGCGTACACCCTTTCTACGGACAAGTAAGTTTACATTGCGAAAGCACACAGTTATACATTTTTTGGTACAAGATAACAAGATACAATTAGAGTGACATCCTAGTTCATCCTATCCCCTTTTGGTCCCTCCTTTCCATTGTCCACTCATGAGCCAACATCTATAGTAGCTGTTTTTACTATAGCTTATGCATTGTTTCTAAATGTTACAATTTTTACTGGCATGATTAGTAGCTTAAAACCTTGAGACAGTCTGTTAATTGTGCTGATGTTGTATTATTTGCCATCTGACATTCTCTTAGTTATTTTTCCATGGCTTATACATTTTCATATATCCATTTTACTTATCCACAACCTCAGACATTGTTTTTCATTGACACCACTTTTCTTACAGCTCATGATGCAAAATGTTGTGGTCCCAGATAGTCACAATGATAATCTTAAACTTGGATTAATACACACAACATGAAATCAGTCCATTTGCACCATGAGGTATCTATATTAGACCCTTGTGCCTCACTCTGTGGAGAGGAAATAGATGCTTGACTTATGAAGAAAATAATTAAATTATTGTTCAACAATTGAAGAAGCACTTTGCGTTTATTCTTTATTACATGCAGAGAACCTATGCTAACTTTATTAGGTTTACTTTGCAAATATTGCAAAAATGTTCAAATTATGGATTTGTTTTTACTGTATTTCATCCCAATTTATTTTAAATTGTGGAACACAGCTCTTAAGTGAAGTTTCTTAATTGAGATCACAATTCAAACTAACACATAACTAGAAATTGACTTCAATTAAAATAACCATAATATAGCATCATAAATATATATTTTTCCAGCATTATTCCAACTTCCTGCATGCTTTGTAATACACGAAGCACACACCGGATGGCAAAGTGGATGGGGAAATGGCCACCATGCCAACATCGTGGACATAATGAGCTAAGGGTAAACCCAATAAAAACAGATCAGGAAACGTTGGCTGGAAGAGTTTGGTTTAAAAAAAAAGTAATTCTTGTATAGACTGGAACACTATATTTTTTTATTTATTCTTGGGATATATGTGTTGCTGGCAAGGCCAATATTTATTGTCCAACCCTTGAGAAAGTGGTAGTGGTCCTTCATTCTTTTGTTGGGCCAGGAGAAGCAAGAGTGCTGATCTAATTAAGGTGTTTAAAATGATTTGATAGGGTAGATACAGAAACTATTTCCTTCAGTGGGGGGGATCCAGAACGAGAGTGCACAATCATATAAATAGAGACAGGTCATTTAGGAGTGAAATCAGAAAGGGTTGTGCAAATCTGGAACTCACTCCCCCAAAAGGCTGTGGATGCTGGTCAATTGAAATTTTTAAGACTGAGATCAATACTTTTTTGTTAGGTAACTGTATCAAGGAATAGGGAGCAAAGGCGGGTAAATGGAGTTGAGTTACCCGTTAGTCATGATCTAATAGAACAGTCGAACAGGCTCAAGGGGTTGAATGGCCTACTCCTATATTCCTATATGTTTCCTCTGGGCCCCACAAGGAAAGTTTAGGCCTCCTCTGCCTGGGACTCCCTCTAATTTTCACGGCTGCGAGACCAAACCCCATCCGGAACTCTGGTCTGCACGCTTACCCGAGTGCCGGGAGAAGACCAAGAACCACCATGATTAACACAGGCTGGCAGCTACATCCCACCCCCTGCCCGCCTGTTCCAGGCTAGAAGTCAGCCAGCAGAATGTTAATGAGGCCTGGCAGTTAAAATCACTGTGGCTTTATTCTGCTACGGCCGGACGAGATATAACTGAAACCAGTAGGTTCCTACAGAAACCTTAAAATCTTGCCCTATATTACTGTCCACTGTAAAAATTAAATGGGAGTTAAGATGATCACAGACAAGCCAATTCCATCTAATTCTAGGGACTAGTATAGGATAGCATGCTATCTTTTCATTTGCGTTTGAATCTAGGCTGATTGAATGAAAGCATCCACGCTTTGCCACTAAGTGAAGAAGTTTGGATAGACTTTTCCCAATTCTTTGTGTCCACAGCACAAAACTGTCTACAATTTGGTATAAATTAACATTAATTTGTCAATGTCACCAAATGAAGCCGAATGATGGCTGGTGTGAGGAGTATAAACATACACAGTGCTCCAGCAGTGGATGTTCATTTTAGTTTTGTTGGAAGGCACATTGTTGACCATAGAGGATAGCACCACACAGCATCAATCTGCACCTCTCGGTTTTATTTGGCTACTTGATGTTGAGACTGGGGATAAAGCATAGACAACTCTCAAGTTTTGGTTAGAATCAAAGCATTTTACAGCATTGAAGGAGGCCATTCAGCCCTTTCTGCTGTGCAAGACTAGACGAGCTATCCAGTTTATCTACTTAGTTCCATTCTATTGCTCTTTTCCATATCCTTTTAAATATTTATTTTCAAATATTTATCCACTTCCGTTTTAAAAGCTATTATGGATTCTGCTTCTGATCGGGAATTCTGTGTCCTAACAACCCTTTCTTATGACAAAAAATATTTGAACCTCCCTCTTCATTCTTTTGGTGATGATTTTAAATTTATACTTTTTAAGTTACCAACACCGGCGAGTGGAAATTGTTTTCCCCCACAATTTAATTTATTAATTTCCCCCCATAGCTTTGAATTGTATTCGATCTCCTCTCGCAACTTTCTTTCCACTAAAGAAATGAGGTCCAGTTTCTCCAGTATCTCCTCACAACTAAATCTCCAATGCACCCTCTCCACATGGCCCTGACATCCTTCACCTTGAAGAATGCTTCACGGACAAACAACGGTGATGCACAGTGAAATAAATAAGCTACAAGGATGCAGCATCAAACTTTATAATACCTCCAGCATTTGATGGGAATGCATTGTATTCAAACATGCTTTTTAATATAATAAAGCTTTCACTTAACAAAATCCGCTCTTAAAATTGGGAACTTATTGTGGTCATTCCTCATCAGTACAACAACCAAATTATCATTTCAGCAACGTCAAGTGTAACAACTGTATTAAGACAAGTAATAATGCAAACATGCTAAGCTACCATCAATAGCTAACCTGTGCTGGGTACTCAGCCAACTAGGATGGTAGTGCTAGACAGCTTTCACTAGCAGCTGTAGTTGTAAAGTGTGTTTTTACGTTAAATTACCCCTGCCTCTCCAGTTGTGTAGAGTATATGTGGCAGATACTGTGGTGAGCCGACTCACTGGTCCACTACATTGTGCTTCTAAATAAACTTTGTCAAATACCAAAGGTCAACAGCATGCAACTGCAGCTCCCCACAGTGGTGTGAACCTAAACTGCAAACCTGTCAGTGACCGAGCAGGCAATTCCAAAATATTGTATAAATGCACGCGTGTGTGCATAGAAAAATGTGCAATTATTTATGCTGGTAAACAGAATTTGACAAGAAAAATCCTTTGAATAAGTGAATGTTCCATTCAGCTAGTCTCACGTGCAATAAGAGCCAATTGATCACTATCTTGATATTTTTCTTGCAGTTGAATAAGCATTGAATTGGCAAAGCAAATTAAAAAAAAAAATTCCTCAGTGTGCCATAAACCTGGCTGCAAATTATATCACAACATCTTCTGTCCCTCAATAAATGACTTCAGGGCATTACCCAGAGTAGCTCAGAGATTGCAAGAAAGATTTATGCAATACGTTTTTTCTGTCCGCTCCTGAAGACAATGATTTAGTACAAATGCCTCTTCTGAACTAAATTCACATAATGGTGCCAGATCAACAAGCAGATGTATACCCCATTGTCACAACTCAGTAGGAAGCCATATGTACTGCTTAAACAAAATAATCCTTCAGAAAAAATGTAAACACCAGTCACTATGTAGTATTTTCTTGTTTACTGAATTAGCATGGGGATGTCCAAACTCTTGTCTTCATGGACCACATAGGTGCACAGCATGGTGCCTCAGGGGCCACGTGTAAAATTTAAACCCATCAATTTGCACATATCTCAAGTTGCCGACACTAGCAGATTGTGTTGTTCTGAGGCACAGTGCAAAAAAATAACCCGTTCAAACAGCCAGACATACAAATATAAAACAAAGGGCTGAAAATCACAGTCTTGCCGGGTCCGTATGATGTGTGCCAGCACCTGGCGAGGCCTCGCAAATGCCGGCTCTCAGTGCGTGATGCACATGCACCGAGAACCAACTTTTGCGATCTGACAGATCGCACGCATCCCCGCAGATAGAACATCCACGGGGCAGAGATTGGACTATGTGCCCAACTCTTGCCCAGCGAATGTTCTTCAAACTCTTACGCCTGGTAAAAGCAGGCATATAGCCTACTTTTACCAGTGTAAGAGTTTTAAAATACGAAAAAATTACATTTAATCACTCATTTTTATATTTAAAACCCTGTCCATTAAGGTAAGTTTATTTTTAACCCCATTAAAATAATTTTTTTTTAAATTCCAAAATAATATTTTTTTCTAAAACATTTCAATTAATTTTAAATATGAGTTGTTTTTTGAATTTATTGTGTTGTGTTTCTCGTTTTAGGGGAATATTCTCATTGATAGTAATGGGAGCTGTACAAACAATGAGAATACTACATAGGTATGGTTGCGTGCAGCTTTGGTTTCCATATTTACGAAAGGATATATTTGCTTTGAATGCAGTTCAGAGAAGGTTCACTAGGTTGATTCCGGGGATGAGGGGGTTGACTTATGAGGAAAGATTGAGTAGGTTGGGCCTCTACTCATTGGAATTCAGAAGAATGAGAGGTGATCTTATTGAGATGTATAAGATTATGAGGGGGCTTGACAAGGTGGATGCAGAGAGGATGTTTCCACTGATGGGGGAGACTAGAACTAGAGGGCACGATCTTAGAATAAGGGGCCGCCCATTTAAAACAGAGATGAGGAGAAATTTCTTCTCTCAGAGGGTTGTGAATCTATGGAATTCGCTGCCTCAGAGAGCTGTGGAAGCTGGGACATTGAATAAATTTAAGACAGAAATAGACGCTTTATAATCGATAAGGGGATAAGGGGTTATGGGGAGCGGGCAGGGAAGTAGAGCTGAGTCCATGATCGGATCAGCCATGATCTTATTGAATGGTAGAGCCGGCTCGAAGGGCCATATGGCCTACTCCTGTTTCTATTGCTTATGTTCTTATGTACATAGTGACTGGTGGTCCAGGCCCACGTGATTCCAGGATACAAATATGTACCTGGAAGACATGTTCCTGTACTCTGCACAGCGAATGGAGGCTCCGGGACCACCAGGTATTTTCATTAAAAAATATCAGGTCGGAGGCGTTTGTCCGAAGGAAGCCTTCAACTGCAAATTTCCCCCCAAAGTTGTCTGGGCTCTGAGGGCTGGGTTGCTGTGACCTGGACACCACGTGTGGCCCTATGGCTGCAGATTGAACACGCTTGGTCTCGTCCATTTTCCTGCAGTTCTACTTAATATCTGTCTAGTTAATTGCAGTTCATTTTGGTATAAACTGGAACCTGCCTTATGACCTCATTTTCTGCTATTAATGTGTAAATATTTAGCAAAAACAATACAGTATCCAACATCGGGGCATGAATTTAAACCAGCAAAAATCTCTACTCTGTCTATTCTGGCGTCTACTTCAAACATCATCATGCAATTCAACAACATAGCTTTAGTAGCTTGAAAGACTGAAGCATGATTTGACAGCAGCAATTGTCCATTTCCAAATCCAGAGCTGCCTGCCACTCAAACAAAGCTATTTAAGTATTGCAATCTGGGTGCGGAATGGTGCGCAACATGAAAGCCCTATTCCTCCTTGGTGGGGTGGCTTAGCTCAATCAGTATTATTCATATTCATATTCACGTAATGATACCAAATAAAGAACATGCGACATTGCCCCCACTTTGTGGGTCACCTTACTTCATAATTTCTCTGCATCCTAGCAGAAACAATCTCCCTGAAACTCATCTTTTGCAGCCTGCCTGCCTGTGCAGTGTCTTGTTTCCAAAGGCCCGACTGCCTTCCTTGGTTCTTCTCTCTCTGTAGCAGAAAAGCCTATCCCCCTCAGAGACTGATGGAGATCTCGGGGGTTTTCCAATGCAACAGTGAGAGGTGTCGTTTTGACAATCCAAATAATTGAAATCAAAAAGCATTGTACGATAGATGCAGGAAATCAACAATAATAGAAAGTGCTGGAAATACTCAGCAGGTCAGGGAGCATATGTGAAGTGAATAGAGGAGTTGAGTGTGGACTTTCCTTCACAATGTTGTGATGGAGGGTCCATGCCTGAAATGGTAACTCCTCTGTTTTCCAACTCGGCTCCACAGAGGAGCTACTGATTTTTCACTTCCCACCACGACGAGCTGCCTGTGGGTCCTAGCTAAGTGTATCACTCAAAATACTTTGATGAGACCTGACTGTAAAAATGATTGTGACCTCTCGCTGAAGCATCGTGCGGATGTAGTGCTCATCCCGCCCTCTCCCTGTGCGGTCCAGTGAAAATCTTCCCTCCTCCGCCTGCATTTCTTCCACTGAGTTCGCCACTATTGGAAAGCAGAACTGCCTTCTTTCCAGCTTCAAATGAAATTGCCAAGAAGCACATCTGAGTACACATAGCGATGGCCTCCTCAGCTTCAATAGCATGTACTGCTTCTAGATGGAGAGCTCTGCAATAAATAAATCTCAAAAACCCATCTGCGTGGATGCAAAACCTGCCAAAATTGCCGATTCACAGAGAATAGGGTAGGATCTGCAACTGGACGAAGATAAATAAATATTCGAAGGTCTGGATATCCTTCTTACTAAAGAAAATACAGTCGTGACCACAACAACCTAATTTTCCATAACATAAGGCCCTATGATTGATTTTTCTCTCCTTAGCTGACGTGCACCAAGACCGATTATAGCATCCCATCTGCAGCACTGGCCAAGTTACAATCTTGTCAGTACTAGAACGCAGGTGCATTCATCCTACGGAGCCATTGGGGAATCTCATAGTTACACTGATGTTACTTCAACCAAAGGAAAGATTCTTAGTGTTTATATCTTTTAAGCAAAGCACATAGCAAGTTTCAGATCAGATTCACAGCATGAAAAAACAAAACAAGGATTCAACTTTTTTGAATCTCAGTTGATTAACATCAAGAATGCAGAAATTTCACATTAAACTCTCTGTAGTTGAGTCTGAGTTTCCTGCTTTCTCCCAATTATCAAACCATTAACATGTATACTTCGCTTATGTTATGCTTTTGGGGATGGTGTTACATTGACACTTTCTGTTTTAATCAGTCCAACTCCAAAAACACACAAGCGTTTGCTGGTGTCAGCCCAAGCTGAATGGAGGCATCCCCAAATGAGATGACTCCCACAGTTGGTCTTGCATTGATTTTTTTTCTTTAAGTGGCTGCAACATAACTGGTGCCAATACCCATTAGCCCGCAAAAATTATTTTGCCAACAGGTACAAGCAGGGCTGGTTTCATTCAGGTTATGATTCATGGCATACAATTTTATGCAGTGTTAGTGTCTAAACCAGCGGAGTTTTACAGCACACTGATAGACTGGGAGAGCACAGTCAGGAATTGGAACAAAGCTGAATGTCCCAGCATTTCAAACAGCTGACGATCTCATCTGTTGTTGGGCTGAACCTCACAGTTGACTGTTGTTACTCAACTCTGAAAACACAGACACTTAACAGCTGATATCTGACCTCCACCTGACCTCCACGATGACGTTCAGAATTCCACTAGGAAGAATAAACCAGTGTGAGCACTGAATGGGAAGTGTTTGGAAACAAAACAACCAATCAACTCAAAGGCTATTTTCCAACCCATCCAGTGGGTCTGCTTGTACTTTATTGCCCTGCTATTTAGAGTTACATGCAACCAACTAAATGAAATTCTGACAGAGTGAGTTTTTGCTGAGAAAGGTAAAGAAATGGCTTTGTCCTGACCAGGAGGTTATTGGTAGGGAATTAAGGGTTACGGGGAGCGGGCGGGTAAGTGGAGCTGAGTCCAAGGCCAGATCAGCCATGAACTTGTTGAATGGCGGAGCAGGCTCGAGGGGCTAGATGGCCTACTCCTGTTCCTAATTCTTATGTTCTTATGTAGGTCGGCAGTAGACAGGTTGCATATGGATCTACAAGATCAGGTAGGGAGGTGTGCATGCTGACTGTGTTGCTTTGAGAGTATTTAAGTATATTGAGTAAGCAAGAGGAAATTGAGTTGCAAGTGGAGTGAGAAAGCATGGAGTTTGGCCAGAATTGGCCTTCTGTAGTGTATAAGTATAGTTGTCTTGAAACTACTTTTAGTTATTTCAGTTTCTGAGCCTTTTAAGTCCAATTGTTATGATAGGTCAGTCCAAACCTGTGTTGTGTGGAACTTGCATGATGTAGGAATATCGGGAAACTATGGCCTAGAAATTTGAGCATTTCCAAGAATGGGCATGCAGGAGTGCAGGGAACGATCCCCGTGCCTGAATTGATACCTGAGGGACATGCAATATGGTCCTTGTTATCATCAAGCCGGCGAGTTGCGGACACCTAATGGGCGCACCTGACACTTGCTGGTGAAGAGGACTCGGAAATTCAGGCTGCTGCGGTCAAAGTTGTAATTTGGGAGCGGGGGGGGTAGGGTGGTGCAGCCAAAGTGGCCCATGTGGTTTTAACGTGGCTTGGGCGAAGCACTCCTGCTCCTCCCAGCTCCACATTCAGGTAAGTATGTTGTTGATTGCAGCCTAAAGTGGTCCCTTTAAGGGCCACCTTTGGGTCACATGTAGACTTAGCAACCTATTATTGCAGAGGGGTCTTCAAACAAGCGTTCGAGGAAAGGAGGTCAAACATATTCTAATAATTCTCAAAGAGTTAAAAGCACACATTGAGAAAGTTAAAAGCATAGTCTGACAGTTTAAGATCATATTTATATATTTCCTCCCACCAAATGCCTGAAGGAAAAAAACTTTCTGTGGAAAGGACAAAAATATAAAATGTTATACAATGGTCTGACAGATATCAGATGACATCTAGTGTACATATGCTGGAAGCAAATTTCATAAATAACATTAAAATCACTTGAAAAATGATTTTCCAGTGTTAAAGAGCACTCATAAACAAAGCGACAACTGGCTTCTTTTCTCTCTCAACAACAAGTGCTTGCCATATGTGTGATGAAGTGTTTGGAGTATAAAGGAAATTAAAGCCTGAGAAAAGGGTGTTTTGTACAGGCATTCCAGCTTTGCTAGCCTTAACTCTGATTTAGGAACCACATCTGGTCCATCACCTGGTTAACTCTTCAACACTCCTGTTGTTTTAAAGCTCATTTGCTTTCTGGCATGAAGTGTCAGCTTGCCTCACTTGTTGCACTTTTGCCTGAGTCAGGAAATTGAAATTTCAGGGCAGCACTGAGGGAATGCTACAGTGTCGAAAATGTTATCTTTGCGAATGAGCTGTTAAGCTTTCTGCCTATTCTGGTAGCAGCTGTGGCTCAGTTGGTGATACATAGAAACATAGAAAATAGGTGCAGGAGTAGGCCACTCGGCCCTTCGAGCCTGCACCGCCATTCAATGAGTTCATGGCTTAACATGCAACTTCAGTACCCCATTCCTGCTTTCTCGCCATAACCCTTTACCCCCGAGTAGTAAGGACTACATCTAACTCCTTTTTGAATATATTTAGTGAATTGGCCTCAACAACTTTCTGTGGTAGAGAATTCCACAGGTTCACCACTCTCTGGGTGAAGAAGTTCTCCTCATCTCGGTCCTAAATGGCTTACCCCTTATCCTTCGACTGTGACCCCTGGTTCTGGACTTCCCCAACATTGGGAACATTCTTCTTGCATCTAACCTGTCTAAACCTGTCAGAATTTTAAACGTTTCTATGAGATCCCCTCTCATTCTTCTGAACTCCAGTGAATACAAGCCCAGTTGATCCAGTCTTTCTTGATATGTCAGTCCCGCCATCCCGGGAATCAGTCTGGTGAACCTTTGCTGCACTCCCTCAATAGCAAGAATGTCCTTCCTCAAGTTAGGAGATCAATACCTTGCCTCTGAGTCTGAATATTGTGGGTTGAAGTCTCATTCCAGAGACTTGAGCACATAATCTAGGCTGACACACCTGTGCACCTGACACACCAATGACGTCGCCGCAAGATCCTGCAAATCCCCTGGGAGGACAGACGCACCAAGGTTAGTGTTCTCGATCAGGCCAACATCCCCAGCATTGTAGCATTGACCACACTCGACCAGCTCCGTTGGGCGGGCCACACTGTTCGAATGCCTGACACAAGATTCCCAAAGCAAGCGCTCTACTCGGAACTCCTACACAGCAAACGAGCTCCAGGTGGGCAGAGGAAACATTTCAAGGACCCCCTCAAAGCCTCCTTGATAATGTGCAACATCCCCATCAACACCTGAGAGCCCCTGGCCAAACACCGCCCGAAATGGAGGTAGAGCACCTGGGAGGGCGCTGAGAACCTCGAGTCTCGTCGCCGAGAGCATGCAGAAAACAATCGCAGGCAGCAGGAGGAGCAGGCGGCAAACCAGTCTTCCCACCCACCCTTTCTTCCAACGACTGTCTGTTCCACTTGTGACAGAGACTGTAGTTCCCATATTGGACTGTACAGTCACCTGAGAACTCACTTTTGGAGTGGAAGCAAGTCTTCCTCGATTTCGAGGGACTGCCTATGATGATGAGTGCTGAGGGAGTGTTGCATTGTCGGAGGTGCCATCTTTTGGATGAGACGTTAATCTAAGGCCCTGTCTGCTCTCTAAGGTGGATGTAAAAGATCCCATGGTACTATTTTTAAAAAGAGCAGGGGAGTTATCCCCGGTGTCCTGGCCAATATATATCCCTCTATTAACATCACTAAAATAGAGATTATCTGGTCATTATCATATTGCTGTTTGTGGGAGCTTGCTTGTACGCAAATTGGCTGCCGCGTTTTCTATATTACAACAGTGACTACACTTCAAAAAGTACTTAATTGGCTGTAAAGGGCTTTGGGACGTCCGTTGGTCGTGAAAGGCGCTATATAAATGCAATTCTTTTTTTCCATAGAAACATAGAAAATAGGTGCAGGAGTACGCCATTCGGCCCTTTGAGCCTGCACCACCATTCAATAAGATCATGGCTGATCATTCCCTCAGTACCCCTTTCCTGCTTTCTCTCCATACACCTTGATCCCCTTAGCCGTAAGGGCCATATCTAACTCCCTCTTGAATATATCCAATGAACTGGCATCAACAACTCTCTGCGGCAGGGAATTCCACAGGTTAACAATTCTCTGAGTGAAGAAGTTTCTCCTCATCTCAGTCCTAAATGGCCTACCCCTTATCCTAAGACTGTGTCCCCTGGTTCTGGACTTCCTCAACATCGGGAACAATCTACCCGCATCTAACCTGTCCAGTCCCATCAGAATCTTGTATGTTTGTATGAGATCCTCTCTCATCCTTCTAAACCCCAATGTATAAAGGCCGAGTTGATCCAGTCTCTCCTCATATGTCAGTCCAGCCATCCCGGGAATCAGTCCAGTGAACCTTCGCTGCACTCCCTCAATAGCAAGAACGTTCTTCCTCAGATTAGGAGACCAAAACTGAACATAATATTCCAGGTGAGGCCTCACCAAGGCCCTGTACGACTGCAGTAAGACCTCCCTGCTCCTATAATCAAATCCCCTAGCTATGAAGGCCAACATACCATTTTTGCCTTCTTCACCACCTGCTGTACCTGTATGCCAACTTTCAATGACTGATGAACCATGACACCTAGGTCTAGTTGCACCTCCCCTTTTCCTAATCTGCCACCATTCAGATAATATTCTGTCTTCGCGTTTTTGCCACCAAAGTGGATAACCTCACATTTATCCACATTATACTGCATCTGTCATGCATTTGCCCACTCACCTAACCTGTCCAAGTCACCCTGCAGCCTCTTAGCGTCCCCCTCACAGTTCACACCACCACCCAGTTTAGTGTCATCTGCAAACTTGGAAATATTACACTCACTTCCTTCATCTAAATCGTTGATGTATATTGTAAATAGCTGGGGTCCCAGCACTGAGCTCTGCGACACTCCACTAGTCACTGGCTGCCATTCTGAAAAGGACCCATTTATCCCGACTCTCTGCTTCCTGTCTGCGAACCAGTTCTCTATCCACGTCAGTATATTACCCCCAATACCATGTGCTTTGATTTTGCACACCAATCTCTTGTGTGGGACCTTGTCAAAACCCTTTTGAAAGTCCAAATACACCACATCCACTGGTTCTCCCTTGTCCACTCTACTAGTTACATCCTCAAAAAATTCTAGAAGATTTGTCAAGCATGATCTCCCCTTCATAAATCCATGCTGACTTGGACCGATCCTGTCACTGCTTTCCAAATGCGTTGTTATTTCAGCTTTAATAATTGATTCCAACATTTTCCGCACCACTGATGTCAGGCTAACCGGTCTATAATTACCTGCTTTCTCTCTCCCTCCCTTTTTAAAAAGTGGTGTTACATTAGCTACCCTCCAATCCATAGGAATTGATCCAGAGTCAATACACTGTTGCAAAATGATCACCAATGCATCCACTATTTCTAGGGCCACATTCTTAAGTACTCTGGGATGCAGACTATCAGGCCCCGGGGATTTATCAGCCTTCAATCCCATCAATTTCCCTAACACAATTTCCCGCCTAATAAGGATATCCTTCAGTTCCTCCTTCTCACTACACCGTCGGTCCCCTAGTACTTCTGGAAGGTTATTTGTGTCTTCCTTCGTGAAGACAGAACCAAAGTATTTGTTCAATTGGTCTGCCATTTCTTTGTTCCCCATTATAAATTCACCTGAATCCGATTGCAAGGGACCTACGTTTGTCTTCACTAATCTTTTTCTCTTCACATATTTATATGTCACAAAATAAAAACCACTTGTATTTATACATTGCCTTTAATGTAGAAAAATATCCCGAGGTGCCATTATCAAAAAAATGGACAGCAAGAAAACAGAGATATTAGGGTGAAAAGCTTGGACAAAGAGATAGGTTTCACAGATGGTGTTAAAAGAGGAACGGGAGACCGAGGAACAAAGGGCTTTAGGGAGGGAATTCCAGAGCATGGGGCCTGGGCAACTGAAGGCATGGCTGACCAATGATAGGGTAATGGGAGGGGGGTACTTAAGAGACTGGAGGAATAGAGATTTCAGGTGATGGGTTTTAAGGCTGGAGTTGGTTACAATGATAGGGAAAGGCAAGGCCATGCCGGGATTTAAATATAAAGATGGGAACTTTAAATTTGAGGCATTCAGTGGACCAGGAACCGATGTAGATCAGTGAAGACAACAATGATGGGTGAGTGCAGCAGAGTTTTGGATAAACTGAAGCTTATGGAGGGTGGAAGATAGGAGGAGAAGACAGGCTGAAGTAGAGGCAGAGGAGGACAACGTTACAGAGATGGAAATAGGTGGTCCATGTGATGGAAAGGATATGTGATTAGAAACTCAGTTCAAGATAGAATAGAATGCCAAGGTTGCGAAGAGTTTGGTTCAGCCTGAAACAGTGGCCAGAGAGGGGGATGAAATCAATGGCTAGACACAGAGTTTGTAGAGAGGGGCCGAAGATGATACCTTTGGTCTTCCCAATGTTTAACTGGAAACAATTGTGGCTCATTGAAAACTGGATGCTGGACAAGATGGTGGAAAGGTAGAGCTGGGTATCGTCAGCATACAGGTGGAAGCTGACCCGGAGTCTGTCACCAAGGGGACTATGTAGATGAGAAAATTGAGGGGCTCAAGGAATGATCCTTGAGGGATTCTGGAGGTAATGGTGCAGGAACTGGAAGAGAAGCCATTGCTGAAGATGCTCTGGCTATGATCAGATAGGTCTGACACAAAGTGCTTCACAGCTAATACATTTACTTTTGAAGTGTAGCCACCGTTGTTTTGTCGGTAAATGCAGAACACATCAAGGTTTCACAAACAGCAAATGAATGGATTTGTTTTTGGTGGTTTTGGTTGAAGGAGGAATATTGTTGTGGACACCAAGAGAATTTCCGTGCTGATTTTCAAATAGTGCCTAAGGATCCTTTACATTAACCTGAACATTCAAACAGGGCTTCAGTTTAAAGTCTCATCTGAATGACAGTACTGTCAATGCAGTGCTTAGTGGTACTGCATTGATGTGTCTGCCTAGATTATGTGTTCAAATGTGGACTCGTTTGAAGCAATCAATCAAGAATATACAGATTTAACAGTGAATGGGAGAATATAGCTGCCAAGATAAAAGGATAAAAGTATTTTCATATCGTAATCAGACATTTCCTACCAAATATTTCCTGTACGTTTTGCTGTCTACATCGTCAGAATGCAGCATCAAATATAAAGATGATTAAACTGTTGACGTATTTTGATCCCAGAAAGGCATATATAGGGAAACCACCAAAGGAAGGATGTTGGGCTCAATTTTGCTCAAAGACATTTTTTGGCATATTGCCAGAGTTATGCCTAGTTTTCTAGGCCAGAACTACTCCAAAAATAAATGTGCCAAGTTTCCCCGCTCTATTTTTCAAAATTGGCGCCACGCAGCCTGTCCTGCAGCCTCGGGGGGCGGAGCCAACTGTCTGCGCCGAAAAAATGATAGTGCCTCTTCTGCGCATGCGCAAAAAAAAGGACATTTTGACGTGATTCCTACGGGCGGGCATGCAAACTGCAGCTCCCGGTCTGCTATCAGCCATTTTTAAAGAGCCAGTTGTGTGTGGGAACATTAATTCTCATTGTAAAAATTGGAGCTGCAATACAAGATGCAACACGGTGCAAGAACCAAGAATTTCTTGCAGGATGAAGTGGAGACACTGGTTACTGTGATTGAGGGCAGGTGGCAGGAGCTGGACATCAGCAGAGGTCACATAAAAGTTCCACCCAAAAAAATGAACGCACGCTGGAACTAACTTGCAGAAGATTACTGTGCAATGGTGACTACCCCGATGTTTTGAAGCCTGTTCTGTTATATTTTGCAGAACTTGAGGCCAACCCTGATGATGCAGAAGAAGATTCAGACGAGGACGAGCATGAAGAGGAGAACATCTTCCAATCCCATCTTCCAGACTAAGAGCATGGGGGTGAGGGGGAGGGGATGGATGAAGTCCACACTGTTGTACTCACTTTGGAGGAGGTGCAGGTGCCGCCCATTGAGGTGCAAGCCCCTACCCTGAATAGTGGTTTGATTGTTGGTGGAACATTCCATGGTTTCTCACCATCCAAGGTTGGGGATTCCAGTGGGGTGCAGTGAGGCACACCCAGGGCCCCACCATCCCAGAGTGCGGGTCCCAGTGGGATGCAGCAAAGCACATCCAGGGCCCCACCATCCCAGGCTGCGGGTCCCACTGGGATGCTGCGAGCCACACCCAGGCTGAGGAGGGGAAGGAGAGCTCGACCGCGCTCTCGGGAGATCAAGGGCGACGAGTTCTGGAGGAGGAGCAGCAGTTCGGGAGATCAAGGCCTATCAGGGGAGATGGCCCATCAGGGGAAGGCAGCAGCAGCCAAGTTCATGGCACCATGGGTGGTTCTGCTGCACAGGAGGGCAAGAAAAAGAGTGGGAGAGCTATAGTTGTAGGGGTTTCTATTGTAAGGGGAATAGATAGACGTTTCTGCGGCCGCAATCGAGACTCCAGGATGGTATGTTGCCTCCCTGGTGCAAGGATCAAGGCTGTCTCGGAACAGCTGCAGGGGATTCTGGAGGGGGAGGGTGAACAGCCTGATGTCGTGGTGCATATAGGTAAAAAATGGGATGAGGTCCTACATGCTGAATTTAGGGAGCGAGGAGTTAAATTAAAAAGCAGGACCTCAAAGGTAGTAATCTCAGGATTGCTAGCAGTGTCACGTGCTAGTCAGAGTAGAAATAGCAGGAGAGTTCAGATGAATACGTGGCTTGAGCAATGGTGCAAGAGGGAGGGATTCAAATTCCTGGGACATTGGAACCGGTTCTGGGGGAGGTGGGACCAGTACAAACCGGACAGTCTGCACCTGGAAAGGACCGGAACCGATGTCCTAGGGGGAGTGTTTGCTAGAGCTGTTGGGGAGGGTTTAAACGAATATGGCAGGGGGATGGGAATCTATGCAAGGAGACAGAGGGAAGTAAAATAGGTGCAGAGGCAAAAGGTAGAAAGGAGATAAGGAAAAGTGGAGGGCAGAGAAATCAAAGGCAAAAGTCAAAAAGGGCCAAATTACAATATAATTCTAAAAGGACAAAGAGTGTTAAAAAAACAAGCCTGAAGGCTCTGTGTCTCAATGCGAAGAGCATTCATAATAAGGTGGATGAATTAACTGCGCAGATATGATGTAATTGGGATTACAGAGACATGGCTCCAGGGTGACCAAGGCTGGGAACTCAACATCCAGTGGTATTCAATATTCAGGAAGGATAGACAGAAAAGAAAAGGAGGTGGGGTAGCGTTGCTGGTTAAAGAGGAGATTAACGCAATAGTAAGGAAGGACATTAGCTTGGATGATGTGGAATCTGAATGGGTAGAGCTGCGGAACACCAAAGGGCAGAAAACCCTAGTGGGAGTTGTGTACAGACCACCAAACAGTAGTAGTGAGGTTGGGGATGGCATCAAACAGGAAATTAAGGATGCGTGCAATAAAGGTACAGCAGTAATCATGGGTGACTTTAATCTACATATAGACTGGGCTAACCAAACTGGTAGCAATACGGTGGAGGAGGATTTCCTGGCATGTATAAGGGATGGTTTTCTAGACCAATATGTCGAGGAACCAACTCGAGAGCTGGCCATCCTAGACTTGGTGTTGTGTAATGAGAGAGGATTAATTAGCAATCTTGTTGTGCGAGGCCCCTTGGGGGAAGAGTGACCATAATATGGTAGAATTCTTTACTAAGATGGAGAGTGACACAATTAATTCAGAGACGAGAGTCCTGAACTTCAAGAAAGGTAACTTCGATGGTATGAGACGTGAATTGGCTAGGATAGACTGGCGAATGATACTTAAAGGGTTGACGGTGTTTAGGCAATGGCAGACATTTAAAGATCACATGGATGAATTTCAACAATTGTACATCCCTGTCTGGCATAAAAATAAAACGGGGAAGGTGGTTCAACCATGGCTAACAAGGGAAATTAGGGATAGTGTTGAATCCAAGGAAGAGGCATATAAATTGGCCAGAAAAAGCAGCAAACCTGAGGACTGGGAGAAATTTAGAATTCAGCAGAGGAGGACAAAGGGTTTAATTAGGAGGGGGAAAATAGAGTATGAGAGTAAGCTTGCAGGGAACATAAAAACTGACTGCAAAAGCTTCTGTGGATATGTGAAGAAAAAAAGATTAGTGAAGACACATGTAGGTTCCTTGCAGAATCAGGTGAATTTATGATGGGGAACAAAGAAATGGCAGACCAATTGAACAAATACTTTGGTTCTGTCTTCACTAAGGAAGACACAAATAACCTTTCGGAAATACTAGGGGACCGAGGGTCTAGCGAGAAGGAGGAACTGAAGGAAATCCTTATTAGCAGGAAATTATGTTAGGGAAATTGATAGGATTGAAGGCCGATAAATCCCCAGGGCCTGATAGTCTGCATCCCAGAGTGCTTAAGGAAGTGGCCCTAGAAATAGTGGATGCATTGGTGATCATTTTCCAACATTCTATAGACTCTGGATCAGTTCTTATGGATTGGAAGGTAGCTAATGTAACCCCACTTTTAAAAAAAGGAGGGAGAGAGAAAACAGGGAATTATAGACCAGTTAGCCCGACATCGGTAGTGGGGAAAATGTTGGAATCAATTATTAAAGATGAAATAGCAGCGCATTTGGAAAGCAGTGACAGGATCGGCCCAAGTCAGCATGGATTTATGAAAGGGAAATCATGCTTGACAAATCTTCTGGAATTTTTTTGAGGATGCAACTAGTAGAGTGGATAATGGAGAACCAGTGGATGTGGTGTATTTGGACTCTCAAAAGGCTTTTGACAAGGTCCCACACAAGAGATTAGTGTGCAAAATTAAAGCACATGGTATTGGGGGTAATGTATTGACGTGGATAGAGAACTGGCTGGCAGACAGGAAGCAAAGAATAGGAATAAGTGGGTCCTTTTCAGAATGGCAGACATTGACTAGTGGGGTATTGCAAGGTTCAGTACTGGGACCCCAGCTATTTACAATATACATTAATGATTTAGATGAAGGAATTGAATGTAATATCTCCAAGTTTGCAGATGACACTAAGCTGGGTGGCAGTGTGAGCTGTGAGGAGGATGCTAAGAGGCTGCAGGGTGACTTGGACAGGTTAGGTGAGTGGGCAAATGCATGGAAGATGCAGTATAATGTAGATAAATGTGAGGTTATCCACTTTGGTGGCAAAAACAGGAAGGCAGAATATTATCTGAATGGTGACAGATTAGAAAAAGGGGAGGTGCAAGGAGACCTGGGTGTCATGGTACATCAGTCATTGAAAGCTGGCATGCAGGTACAGCAGGTGGTGAAGGCGGCAAATGGCATGTTGGCCTTCATACCGAGAGGATTTCAGTATAGGAGCAGTTAGGTCTTACTGCAGTTGTACAGGACCTTGGTGAGGTCACACCTTGAGTATTGTGTACAGTTTTGGTCTCCTAATCTGAGAAAGGACATTCTTGCTATTGAGGGAGTGCAGTGAAGGTTCACCAGACTGATTCCTGGGATTGCAGGACTGACATATGAAGAAAGACCGGATCGATTCGGCTTATATTTACTGGAATTTCGAAGAATGAAAGGGGATCTCATAGAAAGATATAAAATTCTGATGGGATTGGACAGGTTGGATGCAGGAAGAATGTTCCTGATGTTGGGGAAGTCCAGAACCAGGGGACACAGTCTAAGGATAAGGGGTAAGCCATTTAGGACCGAGATGAGGAAAAACTTCTTCACTCAGAGAATTGTGAACCTGTGGAATTCTCTACCCCAGAAAGTTGTTGAGGCCAGTTCGTTAGATATATTCAACAGGGAGTTAGATGTGGTCCTTATGGCTGAAGGAATCAAGGGGTATGGAGGGAAAGCAGGAATGGGGTACTGAAGTTGCATGATCAGCCATGATCATATTGAATGGCGGTGCAGGCTCGAAAGCCGAATGGCTTACTCCTGCACCTATTTTCTATGTTTCCATGTTTACTAACAGAGCTGATTTCTGCTCCTTTACCCATAGATTACTGCTCACTGACCTCTGCGAATATGACACAGAAAATGTCTGCACCACAAGTAAATAAAATGATCACTCTGCTATAACAGTGAAGAAAACTACCAACGAAAAGTATTCCAGTTAAAAATGTTGAAGTATGAAAATGCCTCTGCACCTTTAAATAACCTACATTGCCGAATAATAACATTTTAGAAGTCTGTACTCACGATCTTTTCTGCAAAAAGGGTTAACTTTTTAGTACTTGAAATGGCTGGCAGATTCCATTAACCAATTTTAAAAGCTTACAAGATATCCTTGGTGTGAAAAGGAGCAATCTACAAACCTTGAACCTGGTACCCTTACTCAGTTTCTCAGGAGCTTTCAGCAATGTCCATTTGTTCCGGCCACTAGGTGGCAACACAATGCAAAATAAGTGACTGCAACCAGCTGCTGGCCAGACATTGTGTGCCTTGCTTTTTTTATTAAAGCAATGGGTGTGAATGTAAAGTGGTGCTCCCTGGTTTAAACTCAGAGCTACCTTCTTGCTAAAATTAGCAAATGAAGGAAATACAACTCATACAGAAATAGTACCAGAAAATCTTTTCTAACTAAACTGATTATTTTCCCTGCTACTGATGTATTGTAGAATTCTTTGGTGATGTCTTCATACATAATGAGCAACGATTGGAGAGTTATTACACGCAATAGAATTGGAGAACGTCACAAACCATGACAATTTTTGATTGTGAATCCCCAAATTGTTACCGTTTGAACACAATAATCATAACTGACCTCCGATGGTGTAAAAATAGTAACAGAAGTAAAAATGAAATACGGTAACTGTGCTTTGACTTGTCTCTCCCACACTGTAAATCTTTGCCTGCCTCTGTCTTCCCTTGACCTACATTCTCCTTTCTCATGTACTCTCTCTTTCATTAAGGTTGTCACACCCTTTCATTGACAACTTCATATCTCTTTGTTTGTATCCCCTTTTTTCCATACGGAAAATAGGCAGATGTTTCTTATAAAATTGATATGTGGAACACTTTACTTTGTGGTAACAGTTGTGAGCATTATGTAAAGGTTATTTTGATAAACATATGCATATATCTAGACATCTTAGTTCCTCTGCTCTTGCTCAAGGACACTGTGGAAACCGGCCATGTGGGAAGTTTGCCACCAACTCTGCCTTTGGGGAGACTCATTTGCCTGGAATATGTGGTCAGTAGCGAAGCAAAAACGTTTGCTGCTGGCCTCGAAGAAAGCTCCTCTCAAAGATCTTGCGATCTCTCTGGCGACATGTTCGGCTTTTCCGATGCATAATTGAATCCCTAAAGAGAGCTACAGTGAGCTGTCTAAGCAGCCAATGACAATGCTAAATTCTCACAGACTGGGAACCAGAAAGTGAATAAGCTCCTTTGATTGTAACTTTTTCCAAATGTTAGAGAGCAAAGCAAAGATTGGGGCTCTCACTTGGGGAAAAGGCAAACCTGAAATAAAGCTGAACAAATGTTTTAAAAGTTTAAATTTTTTTCTAAGTTTCTTAAAAATGTTATTTTTTTAATTAAAATGGATAAATTTGACACTTTACAATATTAAAATGAATTTTTCAGGGCCCTAACCTTTGTTTAGCAGCCAATACGCTATTAAAACCTCAGTTACAGCTAATCCAAAAGGGTCTAATGTTTAATGGGGTATTTAACAACGGTATTATCATGGAGGAGCCATTATATTTTTGCTTTTCTATGGGAAAGCAATGTCTTAGGCCATGGGCTAAAGGTCCACCAAGCAAGATAGATTGCCTGAATCACTGTCATTTCTAGTCACCTGTACTGCCCACTGTCTTGAAGCTAACAACATACATATATCTTTTTGATTGTGTTTTCAGTTTACATCAAAATATTTTAAATATTTCAAAGGATCGCAACCACTCTTTTCTTTCACCAAATTCCCTCTAAACTTTTTAATATATCCAGGATACCATACAGCTGATGTAATTTTCTGCTGTAATGTCAGTGTAAATGGTACATTGGACAGTGAGGGACTCCTCCTGGCAAACTATATCCAAAAGTACCATTTTCAGAATTGATTGGAAACGGGAATCTTTCAAAACTGAAAAAAAGTCAGATAAATGGGGCCTGTTTTTAACTGGCTGAAATTGCTGTTAACGGTGCAGTCATGACCTCATAATGGGGCTGGTAGACTTACCACCTTGTTAACACCGACCTTTGCCCTCTGCCATAGAGCCTGCCTTTAATGTGTAAATCGGGGTCCTATGTACTATATAGGATTCTGATTGCCATTTTAGGACAGAACTGGTCATAGTGTGCGCTATGAACTGTCCAACTAGTTTTACAGGCGATACAACCAAAGATACGCCGAAAAGGTAAGTTTCAGATTACTTTTGTAGGGCCAGGAGGATGAGGAGTACTGCTACTGTCCAGGGTTCCCCCCTGTCCCCCGGGTCATGTCTTGCTGTCGGACAGGCAACCTCCATGCTGCTCGACATTGGGCTGACCCCGAATCCTTCGAGTGACATCGGGACGCTCATTTTAACAGAAATGTAAATGATTGAACTATATTGATATTTAAAACAAAAATGAGTGTCCCTGAGTGAGCTCATAGACACGTAATAAACACCGTTCAAACAAATGAGTCAGGGCTGGTTCCATTCATTTTCCAGAGGGGTTTTTCAACAAGTTAACATGCTGATGATATAATGCTACAGTAGATCAGCATGTCAAGAAACATTTTACTGAGAAATAAGGCATGCAGGTCTGGATTATCTTCTGAAACCTGCCGCAAATCGGGCAGGATTCAGGTGGAAATAGCTGGAAAGTTGGGTGGTAAGGCCTACCCATGCCTCTCTGCTTTAACATTGGATCTCCTCTGCGCCGTTACCAGAAGACCATTCGCTGTCCATTCCCAGCCCACTGTATGTAAATTGTGATGGGGAGGTAGGACTCGGCAGGGCGTCCCATTTCCCTTCTTGCTGCCTGTTCGACTGTCTCCAGGAAAATGGCCATATTACTTGGGGCTGCCGCGGAAGGTTCATCAGGAAATTACCATCTCCAACAAGTGAGAGTCTAACCACCTCCCCTTGACATTCAACAGCATTACCATTATCAAATCCCCCATCAACATCCTGGGGGTCACCATTGACCAGAAACCTAACTGGACCAGCCATATAAATATTATGGTTATAAGAACAGATGAGAAGCTGGGTATTATGCGGCGAGTGTCTCACCTCCTGGCTCCCCAAAGCCTTTCTACCATCTACAAGGCACAAGTCAGGAGTGTGATGGAATACTCTCCACTTGCCTGGGTGAGTTCAGCTCCAATTATACTCAAAAAGCTCAACACCATCCAGGACAAAGCAGCCCGCTTGATTCGCACCCCATCCATCATCTTAAACGTTCACTCTCCCCACCACCGGCACACTGTGGCTGCAGTGTGCACCATCTACAAAATACACTGCAGCAACTCGCCAAGGCTTCTTCGACTGCACCTCCTAAACCTGTGACCTCTACCACTTAGAAGGACAAGCACCTCCCAAACCCACGAACCTCAGCATCTAGAAGCAAGCACTTGGGAACACCATCACCTCCAAGCTCCCCTCCAAATCACACACCATCCTGACTTGGAAACATATCGCCTTTTCTTCATCGTCACTGGGTCAAAATCCTGGAACTCTCTCCCTAACAGCACTGTGGGAGCACCTTCATCACGCGGACTGCAGCGGTTCAAGAAGGTGCTCACCACCACATTCTCAAGGGCAATTAGGGCTGGGTAATAAATGCTGGCCTTGCCAGTGATGCCCACATCCCATTAATAAATAAAAAACTATAGTACATTCACAATGCACCATAAACATGCAAGCACTCTGGTAAACTGGCAGAATATGTATTCATGCCAAGCATCACACTTTTGCCTGCTTTATGGAATAGAAATGTTAATCATAGCTTTTAATTCTGCACAGCAGTTCAGTTTTATTTTTTACATTTTAGATAAATCTGATCCCCCTCCAGGCACAAGGTGGCATCAGAACACGAAGAAACATCTGCAAGCAATGCTAACCTGTGCAAATCCTCTAAGTGGCTTTTGCAGGTAAATCCGTTGTCTATAGTAGTTTGTCAAAAATATTACAAAATTATACGCGGAGCATAAAATCTCAATAAATATAGTGAGTCAAGTATACAATGCATCGCGTTGCAGAATTTTAGGGCCTTCTATTTATAACACACAGGGGGTGGGGTAGAGATTTACTGCAGTGGCCTCCATTCACCGCTTTTTGCCATTTACACTGTTTATCTTGGATCTCCACTAATTTTTCACCTACGGTGCAGAACAGCAGGAAAACCCTTGTGGAGACTCCAGGCGACATCTGTGCTTTACTGAGGTATAGCACGCTTGTGTATTTGTGGAATTGGTTTTAGAATCTTCAGCATAAAAGGAGACCAAGCATTTGTACGATATTATCTCACAGCATAATTTCAGAACCCCAGTATTTTATTTTGCCCTGTTTTCCATAAGTATAAAACTCCTGCATATTTGAAGCTTTACTGAGGTTTAACACTACCATATATTTGTAACACACATTGTTCGAGAGGTTCAATACTTTCATCTATTTCTAACATGCTCTGTTTTACTGAGGTAAAATACTCCTGTATTTATCATTTATTGGTATAGAAATTGGTTCACACTTGCCATATTGAACTGTTGGGAGAGGCATAGTGATCGGGGGGTGGGGGTGTTGACCAGAAGCTAGGGAAAGAGGTTGAGAGGGACGAAAGGAGCAACCGGTAGTGTGGCGGGGGGGGGGGGGGGGTGGCGGAAAGGGAAGCAATTGGGAGGATGGCTGGGAGAGGAAGGCTGTGAATGGGAGGGAGGGAACTGATTAGGTGGGAGGGTGGGAGGAAGGAGGCTGCCCAAGGGCCGGCAACAGACTTCGGCACTGCAGTGGAGCGGGAGAAGCCCTCCTGACCATAGAAGTTAAGTATCTTTTAAACTTACCGATTTAGTGGTGGCATCCAGTGGTTGCTTTAAGGACCGCTGGTTAGGCTGCATGTTCCTGAATTCAGCTGGCCCAGGTAAAGGAGATCTCAAACAGGCGTTAGGCCCCCTATTTGATATGTAAAGGGCCAAACGACAGCTTCAGGTGTGGGCCCTGGTCATCTCTTTTTCTACCTTCACCAATATGGTGGGCAGTGCACTTCAGCTGCGTAATGAGCTTGCATGCCCCATCCGCCATATTGGATGCTTAGGCATCTGTTTTACCGCTGAAAAATGGAAATGGTGCCATCAAATATCTACGGCACTGTCTTTTACTGAGATAGAGTACTCTTGTATTCATAATGCACGGTTTACTGAAGTGTAACACTCCTGTGTAGATATAACAGTTCTGTTTTACTGAAGTATAACACTTGTGTATTTATAACCACTCTATTTTATTGAACGATAACACTCCTATGTAGATAGAACAGCTCTCTTTTACTAATACAACTGTGCAGTTATGATACATGCTGTTTCATTGAGGTGTAATATCTCTTTACACATTCAAAGACTGTTTATAACTATTGAAGGAGTTGCAAAGTTTAGTACTGCAGCTGACTTTCATGGTGCTTCTACTGCATTGGCAAAGGTAGAAAGGTTTTGATATGAATGAAGACAAGTTTGAAATGTTTGAATAATTTTAACAAGGAAGAAAATATTTTGGTCAACAAGCTAAACTAACTAATCCGAACATTTACAAGTTACACTGTGCTCTGGTGGCGAGGCCATTCCTGCTGGGGTTGATTGAATCATGACATGAACTACTGTGTTTATGCTATGATGGGAATAGTTTTCAGACAGGGTGGTGAACATTTCATTGTAAAATTATAAATTTCAAAAATAACTCAGACTTAAATGAGCAGTCCAAAAACATATGTGGAAACATGCAAGAATTCATTTTTGTGGTGAATATAAGGAGTAGGGATCATTCTCAACGCTACGTAATATTATTTTTGCAGTTTCCAGGTTTATTCTTATATCAATGGCACATAATGTTAAATGAATGAATTCACTGTAACATTGCCCCTCGGTTGTTTTTACATATCACTGATCGAACAGGAAGAAATACAGAAGAGACTAATTTCCTACAGGAATTATAATGAACCCCTGATCCCAAGCTAGCTACGAGAGTACAATACTGGTACCTGTATTAAGTACTTAAAATTAATCTTTTCATACAAGTTTCAAAAGTATCTTTAGTGGCTCAGTTAAGGAACAAAAAAAGTTGTATTTATATAACATCTTTCACAACCTCAGGACAACCCAAAGTGCTTCACAGTTAATGATGTACTTTTGAAGTGTAGTCACTGTTGTAATGTAGAAAATGGAGAAGACAATTTGTGCACATTAAGGTTTTGTAAATAGCAATGAGATAAATGACCAAACGTTTTTAAGGCTATGGTTGAGGGATAAATGTTGGCCTGGACAGCAGAACGCCTCTGCTCTTGTTCACAAAGTGCAATGGGAACTTTTATGTCTACTTGGGAGGGCAGATTGGTCCTCAGTTTAACGTCTCATCCGAAAGACAGCACCTCCGACAGTACTGCATTGAAGTATCAGTCTAGATCAAGTGCTCAAGCCTCTGGAGTGGGTTTGAACTCATAACCGTCTGACTCAGAGAGTCAAGAATGCTACCTCTGGACCGAGGCTGATTGCCTTCGAAAAAGTTACTAAAAGAAATATGTGATTGCACTAGAGAGGGTACAGAGATTTAGGAGAATATTGCCTGGACTGGAGAATTTTAACTATGAGGGTAGATTGGATAGATTAGGGTTGTTTTCTTTGGAACAGAGGAGGCTGAGAGGAGAGCTCATTGAGGTGTACAAAATTATGAGAGGCCTAGATAGAGTAGATAGGAAGGACCTATTTCCCTTAGCAGAGGGATCAACAACCAGGGGGCATAGATTTAAAGTAATTGGTAGGAGGTTTAGAGGGGATTTGAGGGGAAATTCTATCACCTAGAGGGTGGTGGGGGTCTGGAACTCACTGCTTGATTAGACTGGATTGCTCTTTGTCGGCCGAGATGGTCTCCTTCTGTGCTGTAAATTTCTATGAATCTATGAAAAGCACCACATGTTGTGGTACTGAGTATTCAGATGAACAAAGTCCCAGATGTGACTCTGGCTCTCTGCTGAATCAGAGTGAGTGGGGGGAAAAGAGGGGTTAAGAAGGTTTCTGCAATTGGTATGAATTTCCGTGTACGAAAGAGACACTGTTCTTGCTCCTAACTTCTGTCCAGTAAGCGCTGCAGCTCGGTCACATGTGTGGATATCAAGAGGAGAACAGCTGACTAACATTCGCTGTCTAGGCTAATTAAAATTAGCACGAGTGAAATACCAAAAGGATGTTATTACACCATTGCATTTAGGACAATAGAGGGGAAAGCAGAACATTTTGGCGGTGAAATTCAACTTCGGCAGGGGCACAAAATGTGCGCTCCTGGATCAGCTGCCCATTTGACTTCAATGGAAAAGAAAATCGGGCGAGGTGTATAACAGGCGGCCGATTCATTACCGGCAATATTGCACCCCACTGAATTTTATTTATTTATTTAGTCATTCCTGGAATGTGGGCATCGCTCAAGGCCGGCATTTATTGCCCATCCCTAATTGCCCTTGCGAAGGTGGTGGTGAGTTGCCTTCTTGAACCACTGCAATTCGTGTGGTGAAGGTACTCCCACAGTGCTGTTAAGGAGGGAGTTCGAGGGTTTTGACCCAGCAACGATGAAAGAACAGCAATATATTTCCAAGACAGGGGTGTTCCCATGCACCTGCTGCCCTTGTCCTTCTAGGTGGTAGTGGTTGCGGAATTTCACCCCCTTTGTTTTTTAAAGCAGCATTTGTTTTAATATATAACTACGTAATCAGAAATCAAACACTTTCTGTAAATTATGTAAGGAGTGAGCGAAAAGTTACACAATGGAGATGAATTTCCACAGGGGTTTTCCCCGCTGGTCTGCTGTTTCTCCAGGGTTACCACTCAAGTTATGGTGAACAAGGGGGAGAACCCTGCGAGGAAATTCACCCCTTGTGTCGATGACGACAGTGCAAAAGGTACACCTGGAGTCCATACTACACGGAAGCACTGGCAGTTCAGTAGTTACCACAAGGTGGCACTATCACCATGTCTAAGTAAGTGAGGGTTTACTGCTGCAGTTGCCACTCACATGAAGGATGATCTCCATTCTTTTTCAGAGGGTGCCAGTGACAACACTACAGATGGTACTATTGTGCTATGTAATGCAAAGGACACAAATCATTAGCCATAATCAAACTTGCTATCTGATGTTAAACTAGAGCAGTATGTACAACTCTCTTCCTTTTTATTGTGAAACTACTTTAAGCTAATCATCTGCTTCACAATTTTTTTAAAAGTTGGGTGACCATGAGTTCCTCCGTAAAAACTATATCATATTGTAACAGAAGGAGATGAGAAATGTGCTGAGTTAGACTGGTGAATTTAATGTTCTGTAGTTCTGTTGACCTGCCTCGTGAGTACAGGTACAATGTCTGAAATCCGGAATCCTCAGGACCGAGACCATGCCGGTTTGTGGGTTTTGTCAGATTTCAGACAAGGAAATTCAACAGTCTGAAATCCGGAATCCTCGGGACCGAATCCGTGTCGGATTTCAGGTTTTACCGAGATTTCGGACCTGACCGTGGACCAAATCTGTGCCGGATTGCGGACCTCGCCACTCGCCGATCCTCGCCGCTTGCCGAAATGTCCGGTTTTCGGACAATTCCAGTTTTTGTAAGTCCAGATTCGGGACGTTGCGCCTGTATTAAAATCAGTGCACCATGCCAATTCCCATCTAGTTTCTGGTTATACGGCATTTTTTTCAATAAAGGTGTTTTTATCTGTATTGTTTTTTATAGGTAAAATGGGGATTAGTTTGTGTAAAGGATGGAACTCCAGATCTCACGATTGCTTACACTCAAGATTTCCATCACAGCAAATTCCTGATCATCAAGAAAAAATATCAGACAGAACCCACTCAATTTCCCTCAGGGAGTGTCATCTGAGGCCACTTGGGCAGTGATTGGCTTATTGCCAATATCCTGAGAACAAGTCACCTGTTTGTCCTCTGGCGGAGGAATTCTGCAAGCTAGCAGAGGCTCAAAGGGGGCTGAAAATAAAATAAATGTTTGAACCATGCAGGGGAGGGAATGATTCAAAAAAGGCCTCTAATGAGTTATGAAAGCACTCCTACTGACTCGAGATTACTATTTTTGATTTTGACACGTGAATTTCCCATAATTATATTGACTTTGGTGCATAAATAGTGGCTTTATTTTCTTTAAAGTAATACGCCTGCACTGATTAATAACTTCCACAGGATTTTGCACAGAAGAGATTGAATCGGACAGGATAGCACAAAATAAGACTAAAAACTATTTACTTGACTTCCAATGATACAGTTCACTTGAAATATAATTATGCTCTATTAATTTCTTAAAATGATGTATTCCGTTTCTTTGCACAGTATGTTTTGAATCTCCGTTTTGGACTAATGGAGTATTCAAATGACATAATGTCAAGAATTACCTACGCTTATTTTTGATTATTGTTTTATGATAGGGAAGCTATTGCTCACCTCTGCATCTGTCTTAAAATAAATCCTGACATCGTTGTTTGACAAATCAAACCGTTCCAGTGCAGGAGCCTGCTGTTCATTGTTGTCCATCAGGATACTTGCACCAGATAAAAAAGCAGTAAAAACAGCAAAATAGCATTACATTTCTAAATATCGAAAAGCATATTGTGGAATGTGTGGTAACATATCTTGGGGTTTAGGTGAGGTTAATAGTCTGCACTTGAGCCCTAATTTTGCTAGGCTGGCAGGGAGGACTTACCTCACAGAATTTTATGAGGTTAATTCCTCCTCCTCATTTTAATAAACATCCTATATAGGAAAACATGCAAAAGGAGGTAGCCAGCGGCATGATTAATGGAAAGGTTCGGGTATGAAATCTAGCCAGGCAGCCAGTGATAATGAGTTGGAGGAGGGCGCACGGTGAAACATAGAAACATAGATAATAGGTGCAGGAGCAGGCCATTCAGCCCTTCGAGCCTGCACCGCCATTCAATAAGATCATAGCTGATCATTCCCTCAGTACCCCTTTCCTGCTTTCTCTCCATACCCCTTGATCCCTTTAGCTGTAAGGGCCATATCTAACTCCCTCTTGAATATATACAACGAACTGGCATCAACAACTTTCTGTGGTAGAGAATTCCACAGGTTAACAACTCTCTGAGTGAAGAAGTTTCTCCTCATCTCAGTCCTAAATGGCTTACCCCTTATCCTTAGACTGTGTCCCTTGGTTCTGGACTTCCCCAACATCGGGAACATTATTCCTGCGTCTAACCTGTCCGGTCCCGTCAGAATTTTATATGTTTCTATGAGATCCCCTCTCAGCCTTCCAAACTCCAGTGAATACAGACCCAGTTGATCCAGTCTCTCCTCATATGTCAGTCCAGCCATCCTGGGAGTCAGTCTGGTGAACCTTCGCTGCACTCCCTCAACAGCAAGAACGTCCTTCCTCAGATTAGGAGACCAAAACTGAACACAATATCCCAGGTGAGGCCTCACCAAGGCCCTGTACAACTGCAGTAAGACCTCCCTGCTCCTAGACTCAAAACCCCTAAGCTATGAAGGCCAACATGCCATTTGCCTGCTGTACCTGCATGTCAACTTTCAATGACTGATGTACCATGACACTTAGGTCTCGTTGCACCTCCCCTTTTCCTAATCTGCCGCCATTCAGATAATATTCTGTCTTCCTGTTTTTGCCCCCAAAATGGATAACTTCACATTTATCCACATTATACTGCATCTGCCATGCATTTGCCCACTTATCTAACCTGTCCAAGTCACCCTGCAGCCTCTTAGCATCCTCCTCACAGCTCACACCGCCACCCAACTTAGTGTCATCTGCAAACTTGGGGATATTACACTCAATTCCTTCATCTAAATCATTGATGTATATTGTAAATAGCTGGGGTCCCAGCACTGAGCCCTGCGACACCCCACTAGTCACTGCCTGCCATTCTGAAAAGGACCCGTTTATCCCGACTCTCTGCTTCTTGTCTGTCAACCAGTTCTCTATCCACGTCAATACATTACCCCCAATACAATGTGCTTTAATTTTGCACACCAATCTCTTGTGTGGGACCTTGTCAAAAGCCTTTTGAAAGTCCAAATACACATCCACTGGTTCTTCCTTGTCCACTCTACTCGTTACATCCTCAAAATATTCTAGAAGATTTGTCAAGCATGATTTCCCTTTCATAAATCCATGCTGACTTGGACCGATCCTGTCACTGCTTTCCAAATGCGCTGCTATTTCATCTTTAATAATTGATTCCAACATTTTCTCCACTATTGATGTCAGGCTAACCGGTCTATAATTCCCCGTTTGCTCTCCCCCTCCTTTCTTAAAAAGTGGTGTTACATTAGCTACCCTCCGGTCCATAGGACCTGATCCAGAGTCGATAGACTGTTGGAAAATTATCACCAATGCATCCACTATTTCTAGGGCCACTTCCTTAAGTACTCTGGGATGCAGACTATCAGGCTCTGGGGATTTATCGGCCTTCAATCCCATCAATTTCCCTAACACAATTTCACGCCTAATAAGGGTTTCCTTCAATTCCTTCTTCTCACTAGACCCTCGGTCCCCTAGTATTTCCGGAAAGTTATTTGTGTCTTCCTTCGTGAAGACAGAACCAAAGTATTTGTTCAATTGATCTGCCATTTCTTTGTTCCCCATTATAAATTCACCTGATTTTGACTGCAAGGGACCTACATTTGTCTTCACTAATCTTTTTCTCTTCACATGTCTATAGAAGCTTTTGCAATCAGTTTTTATGTTCCCTGCAAGCTTCCTCTCATACTCTATTTTCCCCCTCCTAATTAAACCCTTTGTCCTCCTCTGCTGAATTCTAAATTTCTCCCAGTCCTCAGGTTTGCTGCTTTTTCTGGCCAATTTATATGCCTCTTCCTTGGATTTAACACTATCATTAATTTCCCTTGTTCGCCACGGTTGAGCCACTTTCCCCGTTTTATTTTTACTCCAGGCCCCGCGGGATGTACAATTGTTGAAGTTCATCCATGTGATCTTTAAATGTTTGCCATTGCCTATCCATCGTCAACCCTTTAAGTATCATTTGCCAGTCTATTCTAGCCAATTCACGTCTCATGCCATCAAAGTTATCTTTCCTTAAGTTCAGGACCCTAGTCTCTGAATTAACTGTGTCACTCTCCATCTTAATAAAGAATTCTACTATATTATGGTCATTCTTCCCCAAGGGGCTTTGCACAACAGGATTGCTAATTCGTCCTTTCTCATTACACATCACCCAGTCTGGGATGGCCAGCCCTCTAGTTGGTTCCTTGACCTATTGGTCTCGAAAACTATCCCTAATACACTCCAGGAAATCCTCCTCCACCGTATTGCTACCAATTTGGTTAGCCCAATCTATATGTAGATTAAAGTCACCCATGATAACTGCTGTACCTTTATTCCATGCATCCTTAATTTCTTGTTTGATGCTGTCCCCAACCTCACTACTACTGTTTGGTGGTTTGCACACAACTCCCACTAGCGTTTTCTGCCCTTTGTATTCCGCAGCTCTACCAATGCAGATTCCACATCATCCAAGCTAATGTCCTTCCTTACTATTGCGTTAATTTTCTCTTTAACTAGCAACGCTACCCCACTTCCTTTTTCTTTCTGTCTATCCTTCCTGAATGTTCAATACCCCTGGATGTTGAGTTCCCAGCCTTGGTCATCCTGAAGCCATGTCTCCGTGATGCCAATTATTATCATATTCGTTAATAGCTGCCTGTGCAGTTAATTTGTCCACCTTATTATGAATACTCCTCGCATTGAGGCACAGAGCCTTCAGGCTTGTCTTTTTAACACACTTTGCCCCTTTACAATTTTGCTGTAATGTGGCCCTTTTTGATTTTTGCCTTGGGTTTCTCTGCCCTCCACTTTTACTTTTCTTCTTTCTATCTTTTGCTTCTGCCCGCATTCTACTTCACTCTGTCTCCCTGCATAGGGTGAAGTGCCCATCACAAGTGCAGAGGAGTAATAGAGTATCAAATCTTGCCGAAGCAGCATTCTTTTGCTACATGGGCAAATGTTTGGTACCCTTCTTGGCCTACCTTCAGATGGTACTTAACGATGCCCATTCATGATAGCTTTTCAGATGATGAACACTGCGAGGGCTATTCGAAAATATGCAGTAGTGTACTTTTGATCTCTCAGCAGCAACATGTCACGGACTACACAACTGCAGTGTATCTAGGACGGCATGCTAACTTCATGGACCTCTGCAGGAGAACCCCGAGGACAGAGGGCTCAGGGTCAGACACAGTGGGCCCAAGTTTCCACATGATTTGCGCCTGATTTTTAGGAGCAACTGGTAGAGAACGGACTATCTTAGAAATCGCAATTCTCCACATTTTTTTTCTGCAGTTCTAGTCAGGTAGAACAGTTCTACTTTGGAACAGAATTTTTTCTTCAAAAGGGGGCGTGTCCGGCCACTGACGCCTGATTTCAAAGTTTCCACAGTGAAAACGTACTCCAAACTAAGTTAGAATGGAGCAAGTGAAGATTTTTGTAGAACTGAAAAAACCTGTTCTACACATTGAAAAATCAGGCACAGGTTACAAATTCGGCGTCCAGAACAAGGGGGGGGGGGAAGGGAAGTCATTAAATTCTACAATAAATCCTTATTTATACTATACAAATATTATACAAATAAATCCAACCTGAATAAACATTTATAAGCAAAGAAAAGATTAAATAAACCATCTTCCTACCTGTGTGAAAGTGCTTCAGCCAGCCTCACAAGTTCGTTCGGCAGGGGGGGGGGTGGAGGAGGAAGCCGTTCCCGACGGCGGGAAGGAGGGAGTGCGGGCCCGCCCACCCGAACGCAGTGGGGGGAGAAGACGTTCTCGACGGCGGGAGGGAGGGAGTGCGGGCCCGCCCGCCCGAACGCAGCGGTGGTGGGGGAGGAAGCCGTTCCAGACGGCAGGCGGGAAGGAGACAGTGAGAAGGCTGCAGGAAGCCTCGGTGCTGATGGCAATGTGCTTTTATTAAAAAATGTTCAAAAATTAAACAGCTACAAAGAACTACAAAAATGGCCGAGTGCCAATGTTTCCTTCACACTGCGCATGCGCGAACGCTCCAACGCGCATGCGCAGGGTTGCCGGCAGGATAAAAACTAATTTAAATAGTACTCGCCCCCTCCCACTTACAAAATCGGCGCGAGTGTAGGCTCCGCCCCCCTGGGCACCGCGCCAAACAGACAAGGAGCTGCAGGGCTCTCCAGAATCGCGAGTTTTTTTTCCGGTGCCGTTTTAGGTGCGAAAAACGGGCGCCCAACTCGGAGTGGCGCCCGTTTTTTATCGTGTGGAAACTTGGGCCCAGTGTCTCTCACAAATGCTGTGACTGTGACTATTGAAACCTTGGGCTCCAATTTACAGGTCCATCTATGACAGATTAGATAGGCTGGGGATCAGCTTGAGAGATCCATGGTGGCATTTTTAGGCAAAATGCTTTAAATGTGTCCTCAAAATGGACTCAGCAGTCAGACTGAACAATGGGAAACTAAAAAGGCTAATATAAATTAAAACCTTGAATATTATGCTTAAGTCAGAAAAAGTATCTCTGACAGAGAGATATATTACAGAAGACTGTATGGCTATACAGACAGATACAAGTATGCCACAAGTTTTCCTGAAATCAAGGAGGTGAAATTTAAGCCAGCTAGTCCAGACTTGTTGTCTTTGAAGAGTTGGCAACAAAGGGTTTCTACCAGAAGTTAGCAACAAACATTCATTTGCTTACCAACGTATGTATATCAAATTGGAGGTTGGTAGGGTAAGTACAAATACAATCCAAACTAGAATACAAGAACATAAGAAATAGGAGCTAGAGTAAGCCATTTGGCCCCTCGAGCCTGCTCCGCCATTCAATAAGATCATGGCTGATCTGTTCTTGGCCACAACTCCACTTCCCTGCCCGCTCCCCCTAACCATTGACTCCCTTATCATTCAAAAATCTGTCGCTCTCCACCTTAAATATATTCAATGACCCAGCCTCCACCGATCTCTGGGGCAGAGAATCAAAGGTTCACAACCCTCTGAGAGAAGAAATTCCTCTTCAGCTCCGTTTTAAATGGGCGGCCCCTTATTCTGAAACTATGCTCCCTAGTTCTAGATTCCCCCACAAGGGGAAACATCCTCTCTGCATCTACCCTGTCAAGCCCCCTCAGAATCTTATACGTTTTAATAAGATCATCTCTCATCTAAACTCCAATGAATATAGGTCCAACCTTTATTCATAAGACAACCCTTACAACTCAGGAATCAACCTCATCTATGAACTGCCTCCAATGCAAATATATCCCTTCTTAAATAAGGAGACCAAAATTGTACGCAGTGCATCAGGTGTGGTCTTACTAGCGCCCTGTATAGTTGTAGCAGGACTTCCCTACTTTTATACTCCATTCCCCTTGCAACAAAGGCCAACATTCCATTTGCCTTCCTAATTACTTGCTGTAACTGCATGTATAACCTTTTGTGTTTCATGTAAAAGACTCCCAGATCCCTCTGTACTGCAGCATTTTGTAATCTCTCCCCATTTAAATAATAATTTGCTTTTTTTTGTGGATAACCTCACATTTCCCACATTATACTCCATCTGTCAAATTTTTGCCCATTCACTTGGCCTAACTATATCCCTTTGCAGATTATTTGCATCCACTTAACAACTGCTTTCCCACCTATCTTTGTATCGAGAGCAAATTTGGCAAATTACACTCAGTCCCTTCATCCAAATCATTAACATAGATTGTAAATAGTTGAGGCCCCAACACTGATCCCTGTGGCACCCGACTAGTTACAATTTGCCAACCTGAAAATGACCCATTTATCCCAACTCTCTATTCTCTGTCAGTTATCCAATCCTCTATCCATGCTAATATATTACCCCCAACCCCGTGAGCTCTTATCTTGTGTAGCAACCTTTCATGTGGCACCTTATCGAATGTCTTCTGGAAAGCCAAGTACACGACACCCATTGGTTCCCCTTTATCCACCCTGCTCGTTACATCCTTAAAGATCTTCAGCAAATTTGTCAAACATGATTTCCCTTTCATAAAACCATGCTGACTCTGCTTGACCGTATTATGATTTTCTAAATGTCCTGCGACTACTTCCTTAATAATAGACTCCAGCATTTTCCCCAAGGACAGATGTTAGGCTAACTGGTCTATAGTTTCCTGCTTTCTGCCTCCCTCCTTTCTTAAATCAGGCCGTTAGATTTGCGGTTTTCCAATCTGCTGGGACCTCTCCAGAATCCGGGGAATTTTAGTAGATTACAACCAATGCATCCACTATCTCTGCAGCTACTTCTTTTAAGACCCGAGGATGCAGGCCATCTGGTCATGGGAACTTGTCCACCTTTAGTTCCATCAGTTTGCCTCGTACCCTTTCTCTTGTAAAAGTGATTGTTTTAAGTTCCCCCCTGCCAATAGCCCCTTGATTATCAATTATTTGAATGTTTTTAGTGTCTTCTACTGTGAAGACCGATACAAAATATTTGTTCAAAGTCTTTGCCATTTCTCTGTTTCCCATTATTAATTATCCAGTCTCATTCTCTAAGGGACCAACATTTACATAGATACATAGAAAATAGATGCAGGAGCAGGCCATTCAGTCCTTCGAGCCTGCACTGCCATTCAATATGATCATGGCTGATCATGCAACCTCAGTACCCCATCCCTGCCTTCTCTCCATACCCCATGATCCCTTTAGCCATAAGGGCCATATCTAACTCCCTTTTGAATATGTCCAACGAACTGGACTCAACAACTTTCTGTGGCAGAGAATTCCACAGGTTTACAACTCTCTGGGTGAAAACGTTTCTCCACATCTCGATCCTATATGGCTTATCCCTCATCTTTAGACTGTGACTCCTGGTTCTGGACTTCCCCAACATTGGGAACATTCTACCTGCATCTAACCTGTCCAGCCCCATCAGAATTTTCTAAGTTTCTATGAGATCCCCTCTCATTCTTCTAAATTCCAGTGAGTATAAGCCTAGCCGATCCAGTCTTTCCTCATATGTCGGCCCTGCCATCCCGGGAATCAGGCTGGTGAACCTTCGCTGTACTTCCTCAATAGCAAGCAAATCCTTTACTATTGAGGGAGTGCAGCGAAGATTCACCAGACTGATTCTCGGGATGGCGGGACTGACATATCAAGAAAGACTGGATCAACTGGGCTTGTATTCACTGGAGTTCAGAAGAATGAGAGTGGATCTCATAGAAACGTTTAAAATTCTGACGGGTTTAGACAGGTTAGATGCAGGAAGAATGTTCCCAATGTTGGGGAAGTCCAGAACCAGGGGTCACAGTCTAAGGATAAGGGGTAAGCCATTTAGGACCGAGATGAGGAGAAACTTCTTCACCCAGAGAGTGGTGAACCTGTGGAATTCTCTACCACACAAAGTTGTTGAGGCCAATTCACTAAATATATTCAAAAAGGAGTTAGATGTAGTCCTTACTACTAGGGGGATCAAAGGGTATGGCGAGAAAGCAGGAATGGGGTACTGAAGTTGCAAGTTCAGCCATGCACTCATTGAATGGCGATGCAGGCTCGAAGGGCCGAATGGCCTACTCCTGCACCTATTTTCTATGTTTCTATGTTTCCTCAGATTAGGAAACCAAAACTGCACACAATACTCAAGGTGTGATCTCACCAAGGCCCTGTACAACTGCAGTAAGACCTCCCTGCTCCTATAGTCAAATCCCCTCGCTATGAAGTCCAGCATGCCATTTGCTTTCTTTACTGCCTGCTGTACCTACATGCCTACCTTCAGTGACTGATGTACCATGACACCCAGGTCTCTTTGCACTTCCCCTTTTACTAATCTGTCACCATTCAGATAATAATCTGCCTTCCTGTTTTTGCCACCAAAGTGGATAACCTCACATTTATCCACATTATACTGCATCTGCCATTCATTTGCCCATTCACCTAACCTGTCCAAGTCCCCCTGCAGCCTCTTAGCATCCTCCTCACAACTCGCACTGCCATCCAGCTTAGTGTCATCTGCAAACTTGGAGATATTACCTTCAATTCCTTCGTCTAAATCATTAATGTATATTGTAAATAGCTGGGGTTCCAGCACTGAGCCCTGCGGTACCCCACTAATCACTGCCTGCCATTCTGGTTTATTCCTACTCTTTGCTTCCTGTCTGCCAACCAGTTCTCTGTCCACGTCAATACATTACCCCCAATACCATGTGCTTTAATTTTGCACACCAATCTCTTGTGTGGGACCTTGTCAAAAGCCTTTTGAAAGTCCAAATACACCACACCCACTGGTTCTCCCTTATCCACTCTACTAGTTACATCCTCAAATAACTCTAGATTTGTCAAGCATGATTTCCCTTTCATAAATCTATGCTGACTTGGACCGATCCTGTCACTGCTTTCCAGATGCGCTGCTATTACAACTTTAATAATTGATTCCAGCATTTTCCCCGATGTCAGGCTAATCGGTCTATAATTCCCTGTTTTCTTCTCCCTCCTTTTTTAAAAAGTGGGGTTATATTAGCTACCCTCCAAGCCATCGGAACTGATCCAGAATCGATGGAATGTTGGAAAATGACCACCAATGCATCCACTATTTCTAGGGCCACTTCCTTAAAGTACTCTGGGATGCAGACTATCAGGCCCTGGGGATTTATCGACCTTCAGTCCCTTCAATTGCCCTAACACCATTTCCTGACTGGTGCTACTCTCTTCCTGTCTGTATACCTGTAGAAGCTCTTACTGTCTGTTTTTATATTTCTTGCTACTTTATTCTCATAAACTATCTTCCCTCTATTAGTTTTTTAGTCGTCCTTTGCTGGTTTCTAAAAATTTCCCAATCCTCTGGCCTTCCACTGTTCTTCGCAATATTGTATGCCTTTGTTTTTAATTTGATACCATCCTTTACTTCCTTAGTTAGCCATGGATGGTTCATCCGTCTCTTAAGAGTCTTTCTTGAACTCGTTGATGAAAGACAATTTAAGCAAGCTAAATCTAGGCATAATTCACTCCTAAGTATAGATTGAGTAGCAGTCTGGCTGATAATAGCAGCTGTCCACTTTGTCAACATTCAGTGCTCCAGGAAGATCCCTGCCTGTTCTACAAGTTCTCTGCAGGTTAGCCTGAAACATGAATTTTAAGTCAACTGGAGTGACTGACATTTAAGTTATGTATTCAGTCCGTCACTGAGCTGCACGTAGTGCGGAAAGTTGTGTGATTTTCACAACTATTGCACCGCAGATGAGTTATTTTGCCTGGGTGGGCTGGCATGCCCAGGGATAAAACCCCAGTGGTAGTCCTTCCTTAGTTAACATGCAAAAATGTTGCTATAATACAAAGAGGCAAGTGTTGAGACTTGAGGCACTCGATTAGCTAAAAAATGGCCCTTGGAACTGGTTTTCTGCCAATCAGAGGGCAATACAGTATTTTGAATGTTAAATCCAATACTGTCAGTGTTGTTCCCGTCTCCAGAATGAATCTGATCACCCAGAATATTTCAAAACAAAAGTGCTTAAAACGTAGCATTAAAAGGAAAAAAATAAGAAAGCTATAAGTTATACTAAATTAAGTTAAAATGATGAACATAGGAGCGAGGGAGAATGGAGAAAAAAGAAACTCAACATCTTTTTGTACTGTTCAATTATGTTCTTTAGGGTTAATGTTACAGTAATAAAGCAATCAATGGCACTTGTGTATCTTTATAAAAGTAAGATTAATGTTGTGTTAGCATTATGGTGTAGCAACTGAAAACTTTAAAAATGGCTGAACCAGAGAGCATGGAATTTTTCTGAAGCTGCTGGAAATCTAAGGATTAAATGATATATATTAACTGGTAGTGGTGACAGATGCACAGTATTTACAACTCAACTTCTGGTAGCGCCCACTGAAGCACATATCTCCTTTTAAACAGGTCTCCCGGAGTCCTCAATGAAAACAACTGGAGCCAGCATCAGTCTATAACACTTTGATGTCAAAATTCAATAAACAAGTCAACAAACACAGGTAAAAAGTGTAGGATTCAATCCACAGTCCATCAACTCAACACTTGTTTTTAGTACATTATACAGAAACACACACTTGGAAACTAGATTAACTACATTTTAATAACTTCCCAGAGATATGTTCTATTACTTTGTGCTATGTTTTTCTATTTAAAATCTGATTGCATTCTGCATTCATTCAAATGACTTCCATCATAGCTGGTGCAGATTATCTTTCATACTATACATGATAAACAAACATAAACAATATTTTGTTAGGTTCCAAACAGTACAACAGGAGCAGAGCATTAATCTGTAAAATTGTATGATCTCAATCCTTTATTTCCAAAACAGTTACCACACTAAAGCAAACACTATATTTAAGTTACAAATTCCAAGCCTTAGACACTGCTTGTCCATAGCAACTATATAAACATTAAGATGAATCAGAAATGTTTATCACTAAGCAAGGAGTGGGTTATTCTAGGTATGGTACTATATTTTCTCTAAATTTTGTGGTTTACTGCTATTTTGGAAGATCCCTAACTGGCTTTTAGCTTCATTAACACAGTTATAATCTTCAAAAAATTAAAATGCATGTTTTAGTCCTATGAACAGTGGGTGATGTCACATGGTTTTACTAAATGTTGCTTTGAAAGTTTACGTGAAAAACAGCTGGTAGGTGATCATGAGTATCCTTAGCATTCAGAAGCAAAGAAAGAACATGATTTATTTAGTGCCTTATATCCCTGGATGTCCCAAAGCATTTCACAGCCAATTAATTACATCTGAGGCACAGTCATTGTTGATATCCAGACAAACACTGCAGTCAATTTGCACACAAACAGCAAATGAATGAATGATCAGATAATTTGTCCATGGTGGAGATGATTGACTGAAGAATGCTGGCTTCTTCAAATAGTGCCATGAGATATTTTTTGTCTACCTGAGCTGGCAGACAGGGCACTGGTTTAACCGCTGATCCAGACAATAGGGTAGATTTTGGCCTAGCCCGTTTTTCGGCGCACTTACCCGAGTTGCGCTGCTTAAGTAGGTCCGGAGATGCCCCGGAAAAAAATCTTGCAACTTTGGTTACTGTCTGGCCTCTTCACTGCAGTCGCGCAGCATGGCCAGTCGACTCGGGGGTTGAAGCCTGCATTCTGCGCTGGTAAACGTGCCGGGACGTCTGCACATGTGCAGTGGAGATTAGTGATGTCCGCGCACGTGCAGACAGCAGTAGCGTGCACGTTGGCAATCGGCCATTACAGATCGGGCACTGCTCTGAAAACAATAGCCAGCTCCTCCCATGAGGAAAGTTACTGAGGCACAGCACTGAACAGGGACAGATAAAGACTTTTAATAAGGAGAGGTCAGATGAAATGAGTTTTGTCTTTACCCAGCAATTCTTCCGCTGCCAAATGACATCAAGGTAAAATACAAGTTTTTTGTATTCCATTTAACTTTGCTAATCCTCATCTGGCTGTGCTTTTTTCTGACACTGGATGCCCAAAATGTAGAAGTTTTGTTCCCTTTCCCAGCACCAAGCAGTAAATAAGATGGATTTTAATGATAACATTTTGAAGGCTTGATACTACCACTTCGATCGCTCCTGCCCAACCCAGGCCGAGTGACCTCCCTGTTCGTTCTCCCGCCCCTAGCCCAGGCCGCATGGCATCCCGGTGAGTTCTGAGAGTTCTCCTGCCTGTCGGTGAGTTCTGAGAGTTCTCCTGCCTGTCGGTGAGTTCTGAGAGTTCTACTGCCTGTCGGTGAGTTCTGAGAGTTCTCCTGCCTGTCGGTGAGTTCTGGGAGTTCTCCTGCCTGTCGGTGAGTTCTGGGAGTTCTCCTGCCTGTCGGTGAGTTCTGGGAGTTCTCCTGCCTGTCGGTGAGTTCTGTGAGTTCTCCTGCCTGTCGGTGAGTTCTGTGAGTTCTCCTGCCTGTCGGTGAGTTCTGAGAGTTCTTCTGCCTGTCGGTGAGTTCTGTGAGTTCTCCTGCCTGTCGGTGAGTTCTGTGAGTTCTCCTGCCTGTCGGTGAGTTCTGTGAGTTCTCCTGCCTGTCGGTGAGTTCTGAGAGTTCTTCTGCCTGTCGGTGAGTTCTGTGAGTTCTTCTGCCTGTCGGTGAGTTCTGGGAGTTCTCCTGCCTGTCGGTGAGTTCTGAGAGTTCTCCTGCCTGTCGGTGAGTTCTGAGAGTTCTCCTGCCTGTCGGTGAGTTCTGAGAGTTCTCCTGCCTGTCGGTGAGTTCTGAGAGTTCTCCTGCCTGTCGGTGAGTTCCGAGAGTTCTCCTGCCTGTCGGTGAGTTCTGAGAGTTCTTCTGCCTGTCGGTGAGTTCTGTGAGTTCTTCTGCCTGTCGGTGAGTTCTGGGAGTTCTCCTGCCTGTCGGTGAGTTCTGAGAGTTCTCCTGCCTGTCGGTGATTTCTGAGAGTTCTCCTGCCTGTCGGTGAGTTCTGAGAGTTCTCCTGCCTGTCGGTGAGTTCTGAGAGTTCTCCTGCCTGTCGGTGAGTTCTGTGAGTTCTTCTGCCTGTCGGTGAGTTCTGTGAGTTCTCCTGCCTGTCGGTGAGTTCTGAGAGTTCTCCTGCCTGTCGGTGAGTTCTGAGAGTTCTCCTGCCTGTCGGTGAGTTCTTGGAGTTCTCCTGCCTGTCGGTGAGTTTTGAGAGTTCTCCTGCCTGTCGGTGAGTTCTGAGAGTTCTCCTGCCTGTCGGTGAGTTCTGAGAGTTCTCCTGCCTGTCGGTGATTTCTGAGAGTTCTCCTGCCTGTCGGTGAGTTCTGAGAGTTCTCCTGCCTGTCGGTGAGTTCTGAGAGTTCTCCTGCCTGTCGGTGAGTTCTGTGAGTTCTTCTGCCTGTCGGTGAGTTCTGTGAGTTCTCCTGCCTGTCGGTGAGTTCTGAGAGTTCTCCTGCCTGTCGGTGAGTTCTGAGAGTTCTCCTGCCTGTCGGTGAGTTCTGGGAGTTCTCCTGCCTGTCGGTGAGTTCTGAGAGTTCTCCTGCCTGTCGGTGAGTTCTGTGAGTTCTCCTGCCTGTCGGTGAGTTCTGAGAGTTCTCCTGCCTGTCGGTGAGTTCTGAGAGTTCTCCTGCCTGTCGGTGAGTTCTGTGAGTTCTCCTGCCTGTCGGTGCGTTCTGAGAGTTCTCCTGCCTGTCGGTGAGTTCTGGGAGTTCTCCTGCCTGTCGGTGAGTTCTGGGAGTTCTCCTGCCTGTCGGTGAGTTCTGGGAGTTCTCCTGCCTGTCGGTGAGTTCTGGGAGTTCTCCTGCCTGTCGGTGAGTTCTGGGAGTTCTTCTGCCTGTCGGTGAGTTCTGTGAGTTCTCCTGCCTGTCGGTGAGTTCTGAGAGTTCTCCTGCCTGTCGGTGAGTTCTGAGAGTTCTCCTGCCTGTCGGTGAGTTCTTGGAGTTCTCCTGCCTGTCGGTGAGTTCTGAGAGTTCTACTGCCTGTCGGTGAGTTCTGAGAGTTCTCCTGCCTGTCGGTGAGTTCTGGGAGTTCTCCTGCCTGTCGGTGAGTTCTGGGAGTTCTCCTGCCTGTCGGTGAGTTCTGTGAGTTCTCCTGCCTGTCGGTGAGTTCTGTGAGTTCTCCTGCCTGTCGGTGAGTTCTGAGAGTTCTTCTGCCTGTCGGTGAGTTCTGTGAGTTCTCCTGCCTGTCGGTGAGTTCTGTGAGTTCTCCTGCCTGTCGGTGAGTTCTGTGAGTTCTCCTGCCTGTCGGTGAGTTCTGAGAGTTCTTCTGCCTGTCGGTGAGTTCTGTGAGTTCTTCTGCCTGTCGGTGAGTTCTGGGAGTTCTCCTGCCTGTCGGTGAGTTCTGAGAGTTCTCCTGCCTGTCGGTGAGTTCTGAGAGTTCTCCTGCCTGTCGGTGAGTTCTGAGAGTTCTCCTGCCTGTCGGTGAGTTCTGAGAGTTCTCCTGCCTGTCGGTGAGTTCCGAGAGTTCTCCTGCCTGTCGGTGAGTTCTGAGAGTTCTTCTGCCTGTCGGTGAGTTCTGTGAGTTCTTCTGCCTGTCGGTGAGTTCTGGGAGTTCTCCTGCCTGTCGGTGAGTTCTGAGAGTTCTCCTGCCTGTCGGTGATTTCTGAGAGTTCTCCTGCCTGTCGGTGAGTTCTGAGAGTTCTCCTGCCTGTCGGTGAGTTCTGAGAGTTCTCCTGCCTGTCGGTGAGTTCTGTGAGTTCTTCTGCCTGTCGGTGAGTTCTGTGAGTTCTCCTGCCTGTCGGTGAGTTCTGAGAGTTCTCCTGCCTGTCGGTGAGTTCTGAGAGTTCTCCTGCCTGTCGGTGAGTTCTTGGAGTTCTCCTGCCTGTCGGTGAGTTTTGAGAGTTCTCCTGCCTGTCGGTGAGTTCTGAGAGTTCTCCTGCCTGTCGGTGAGTTCTGAGAGTTCTCCTGCCTGTCGGTGATTTCTGAGAGTTCTCCTGCCTGTCGGTGAGTTCTGAGAGTTCTCCTGCCTGTCGGTGAGTTCTGAGAGTTCTCCTGCCTGTCGGTGAGTTCTGTGAGTTCTTCTGCCTGTCGGTGAGTTCTGTGAGTTCTCCTGCCTGTCGGTGAGTTCTGAGAGTTCTCCTGCCTGTCGGTGAGTTCTGAGAGTTCTCCTGCCTGTCGGTGAGTTCTGGGAGTTCTCCTGCCTGTCGGTGAGTTCTGAGAGTTCTCCTGCCTGTCGGTGAGTTCTGTGAGTTCTCCTGCCTGTCGGTGAGTTCTGAGAGTTCTCCTGCCTGTCGGTGAGTTCTGAGAGTTCTCCTGCCTGTCGGTGAGTTCTGTGAGTTCTCCTGCCTGTCGGTGCGTTCTGAGAGTTCTCCTGCCTGTCGGTGAGTTCTGGGAGTTCTCCTGCCTGTCGGTGAGTTCTGGGAGTTCTCCTGCCTGTCGGTGAGTTCTGGGAGTTCTCCTGCCTGTCGGTGAGTTCTGGGAGTTCTCCTGCCTGTCGGTGAGTTCTGTGAGTTCTCCTGCCTGTCGGTGAGTTCTGGGAGTTCTCCTGCCTGTCGGTGAGTTCTGAGAGTTCTTCTGCCTGTCGGTGAGTTCTGTGAGTTCTCCTGCCTGTCGGTGAGTTCTGTGAGTTCTCCTGCCTGTCGGTGAGTTCTGGGAGTTCTCCTGCCTGTCGGTGAGTTCTGAGAGTTCTTCTGCCTGTCGGTGAGTTCTGTGAGTTCTTCTGCCTGTCGGTGAGTTCTGGGAGTTCTCCTGCCTGTCGGTGAGTTCTGAGAGTTCTCCTGCCTGTCGGTGAGTTCTGAGAGTTCTCCTGCCTGTCGGTGAGTTCTGAGAGTTCTCCTGCCTGTCGGTGAGTTCTGAGAGTTCTCCTGCCTGTCGGTGAGTTCCGAGAGTTCTCCTGCCTGTCGGTGAGTTCTGAGAGTTCTTCTGCCTGTCGGTGAGTTCTGTGAGTTCTTCTGCCTGTCGGTGAGTTCTGGGAGTTCTCCTGCCTGTCGGTGAGTTCTGAGAGTTCTCCTGCCTGTCGGTGATTTCTGAGAGTTCTCCTGCCTGTCGGTGAGTTCTGAGAGTTCTCCTGCCTGTCGGTGAGTTCTGAGAGTTCTCCTGCCTGTCGGTGAGTTCTGTGAGTTCTTCTGCCTGTCGGTGAGTTCTGTGAGTTCTCCTGCCTGTCGGTGAGTTCTGAGAGTTCTCCTGCCTGTCGGTGAGTTCTGAGAGTTCTCCTGCCTGTCGGTGAGTTCTGAGAGTTCTTCTGCCTGTCGGTGAGTTCTGAGAGTTCTCCTGCCTGTCGGTGAGTTCTGTGAGTTCTTCTGCCTGTCGGTGAGTTCTGAGAGTTCTCCTGCCTGTCGGTGAGTTCTGTGAGTTCTCCTGCCTGTCGGTGAGTTCTGTGAGTTCTTCTGCCTGTCGGTGAGTTCTGAGAGTTCTCCTGCCTGTCGGTGAGTTCTGGGAGTTCTTCTGCCTGTCGGTGAGTTCTGAGAGTTCTCCTGCCTGTCGGTGAGTTCTGGGAGTTCTCCTGCCTGTCGGTGAGTTCTGGGAGTTCTCCTGCCTGTCGGTGAGTTCTGGGAGTTCTCCTGCCTGTCGGTGAGTTCTGGGAGTTCTTCTGCCTGTCGGTGAGTTCTATGAGTTCTTCTGCCTGTCGGTGAGTTCTGTGAGTTCTTCTGCCTGTCGGTGAGTTCCGAGAGTTCTCCTGCCTGTCGGTGAGTTCTGAGAGTTCTCCTGCCTGTCGGTGAGTTCTGAGAGTTCTCCTGCCTGTCGGTGAGTTCTCAGAGTTCTCCTGCCTGTTGGTGCGTTCTGAGAGTTCTCCTGCCTGTCGGTGAGTTCTGAGAGTTCTCCTGCCTGTCGGTGCGTTCTGAGAGTTCTCCTGCGTGCGTTCTGAGAGTCCCGGGCCGAGTGCTGAAGGTAGGACTTTAATAGTTTATTTCTTCTTATTTTAATTGTGCGAAGGAAGGATGGTTTTGCAAGTCTGTTCTCTAAGGCATGGTTGGTTCAGGTCCAGGTTCTCTCCACTTCCCGCCCCTATCCTAGGCCGAATGGCCTCCGATGTACTTACTTGCGCTGATTTCTTTAACTCTCCGCAAGGGTTTTCTCGAGTGGCCACATACGCTGGCCTAAGTAGAAATGGAGTAACTATTAGCTGGCCAAAGTTGCCTAAATGGGCAAAACTGGCGTAGGTGGCTGGTGACGCCACATTTTGAGAAAAAAATAATCTAAAAAAAATGTAACTAAGTGAGTTACGCTGGTGCAAATTGATTGGGGAAACTGGGGATTTTTTAAAAACTTAGGCCAGAAAAAACAGCCTACTCCAAAAAAAAGAGCAACTCCTGGCCAAAATTGAGCCTAATGTCACTCTCTCTCAGTACTGCACTGAAGCATTAGCCTAGATTATGTGCTCAGGGTCATCCATCATAGGGCTTGAACCCACAATCTTCTGACTCAGAGGCAATAGTGTTATCAAGTGCTAACACTTGACTTGTACAAGCTTAAAATATTATTCTCTTTAGCCACCTAATTTTGTGTGTTTATTCTAAATGTCAAGTATGTTCAAAAAAATCTATATATATGTACGTGAATGGAAGAAATTGCCAGAAAAAGGTTAAAAATACAAGGAAAGCCTGTTAATAAGAACTTGCCATAACTAAATCATATTTATTGTAAGATTTCAAGACCCAATATTATAACGGCAATCAATTCTGAAAGAGAAACCCCCCTTACGATGAATATTTTTACAGCATAATTTTATTGGAACTCACTAAGATAAATAGGTCTTCATGGGTGCAAAACTATTTTCAAGCAACGAACATTCGTAAATTCCTCAACCACTGTCAATAATCACCCTATTCACATGCTGATTGGATGTAAAAGTATTAATAAACGTAAGCTACAATACTATTGCTTTAATAGAAACCTGACTCAGAAATTTGCTTCTTGACTGTTTCCACTCCTAATATTATCCACTTCCTCACGCCAATAAAATATAACATATCACATATGACATCTGAGTCTGAAACCAATCGTCTGACTGAGAGTGCCATAACCTTTTACTTACTATACATGGTAAACAAAGCATTATGCACATATAGGACTAGCAGTTGGACCTTGTTGCGCAGGCCTGCTCTGCTAGAGATTCTTCAGAGGCTGAAGTAGCGGCCATCACCAAAAGGTTAGGAAAGTTTCCTGCGAAGCTAGGAGTGGGAGTACTCTTCCAACTCCACAGTACTTGTGATCAGGTGTGCAGTCAGAAGGACATGCCATTTGCAGCCTAGGCGGCTTCCCACAGAATAGGTCACATCCAGCAAGAGCACTGTTTATTTTTGTTTATACTGTTTCTGAATGCTGTCCTTTTAATTTAATTCCTCCAACTTCCCAACACTCAGAACTGCCAGATATCTAGCAAATATTTTGATTTCGAGTCTAAGGTTTAAAAGCGCAGTCCTGTTTCAAGGTGGCACCACATTGAGCAGTTCAGAAAATGCTGAGTTTTATAAAAGAAAAACTTGCATTTATATAGCGTCTTTCACAACCTCAGGACGTCCCAAAGCGTTTATAGCAAATGAAGTACTTTTGAAGTGTAGTCACAGTTATAATGTAGGAAAATGCTGTCGCCAGTTTGCACATAGCGAGGTCCCAAAAGCAGCAATGCAATAAAGACCAGATAATCTGTTTTAGTAATGTCAATTGAAGTATAAATATTGGACAGGACACCACATAGAACTCTTCTGCTCCTCCTTGAAATAGTGCCATGGGATCTTTCACGTCCACCTGAGAGAGCTGACGGGACTTCGGTTTAACATCTCAGCTGAAAGACGGCACCTCTGACAGTGAAGCACTCCCTCAGTACTGCACTGGATTGTGATGCCTCCTAAGCATCTTGTTAGTAGTGTTATGGCCAGAGGTAACCCATTTAGATGTTGCCCCCTCTCTAAGAAACTATCTAGGCTGCAATCAGCATCTCCACCTGACATCACACCAGAGTTCAGGAATTCACTCTGAGGAATTGTGGTCCCAACATCGTGTCCTATTGCTCCAAAGTGTAGCGTGTCGCACCGAACTGCCATCATGTTCAGATAATCATGAAAAATACTGTGTGCTTAGGATACTTGTCACCATCCATACTCCTACTATTCCATCTAAAAGCTACATGGGACAACCAGAGTGAATTGTGTATTTTTTCCATTTGGTCCCCATAGTTACACTGTTCCTGGCAGCACTCTGTTCAAGACACATTTTGGGATGGTAATGACCGCTTTAGCTGAAGTTCTGAATTTGTTTCCATGTAAAGTAACTGTAATCAACCAAATTATGATTTATTGTATGGTTTCAGAGTGTTCCATTTTAAAGTTATACTGTGATTACGCAATTTTCCCCGCCTGTTCCCATTCCATGAGACATTTATTTTCAACAAAGACTTTGATTTATATAGCGTCTTTTATGACCTCAGAATGTCCCAAAGTGCTTTACAGCCAACAAAGTACTTATAAAATGTAGTCACTATTGTAATGTAGAGAACATGATAAGGAACTGCACTCCTAGGATTATGTCTTCAGATAGCCAGTTACGCATTATCCATGTGGAAAACATCTAAAAATCTGAAACTGTAAAAATGGAAATGCCTTATTGGATATAACACAAAATCAATTTTTGTGGTGCTCTTTCAATAAATCTGTTGGTCTTATGATGTGACAAAGTTGTCTTTTTTTTTTTAAGTCTAATGTTTTCAGTCTGTTTTCAGTCTGTGGCATTTATAAGGTAATGGTTATTAGGTCAACTGTGAAAATGTATTGAAACATGGGGGGACGTCAAACAGGCCGAAGGGACTCCAAGGCCGGCGTTCAACCCAACGTCTTAAACTCCTACACAACTTTTAATCAATTTTTAAACTTTTAATCAACTTGTAAACTTTTGAAACAATTTGGGAAAACTTTTAAAACTTACATTCTAGACTTTTAATCAAAATACTTTTAAACACCTATTATTGATCCACATCTTTGACTTTTTAACAACTTTTAGAAACTTTTTAAATTGGGGAAACTTTTATAATCTATTATTGATCTTCCTAATGCCTGCCCCCCAACCTAGCTTCGGGCCATCTACCACTAATGGCGCTACTCGGTGCTGAGCTTGCGGCCAACATTTCGCCATAGGCAATTAGACTTATAGAGCTGTGCCTGGTCTCCAGTTGTCTTGGACCCCCTTGCCACTGGATCAAGACCTTGTTCAGCTAAACCCGTGTGGTTGCTGGTGTGCAGCGGCCACCCCACGTTAAAAGAACTCACGAACAGGCATCTTTCACTTCGTCAGTATGACGTTCGGGACCTGGAACGTCAGGACCCTCATGGACAATCCCAACAGCAACAGGCCAGAACGCCGCACCGCCACAGTTGCCCGGGAACTCAGACGTTTTGACATTGACTTCGTCGCCCTAAGCGAGACCCGGCAGGCAGGGGAAGGCCAGTTGAAGGAACATGGTGGAGGTTACACCTTCTTCTGGAAAGGGAAACCAGAGGCAGAATGCTGCCTTCATGGAGTCGGCTTTGCCATCAAGAATGAGCTAGTCAACCGCCTCAAAGACTCCCCCTTGGGGGGGTTAACGAATGCCTCATGACTCTTTGTATAACCCTATCCCAGAACCAATGCGTCACAGTCATAAGCGCTTACGCCCCTACACTCGATGCAACGGATGAGGCTAAAGAGGGTTTTTATTCCAACCTCGAGACATCCTTGTCACACGTCCCCATGGGCGGCAAATTGATCCTCCTGGGTGATTTTAATGCCAGGGTCAGTAAAGACACAGCCCTCTGGGGAGGTGTGATTGGCAGAGAGGGGGTAGGGAAAGCCAACTCCAGCGGTACCCTACTCCTGACAAAATGTCTAGAACATGAACCCCTCATCACCAACACCCTGTAACGCCAGAGGGACAAATACAAGGCATCGTGGCAACACCCTCGCTCCAAACACTGGCACCTGCTTGACTATGTCATCGTCCGAGCCAGGGATCGCAAGAATGTGCGCATCACCCGCGCCATGACAGGAGCTGATGACTGCTGGACGGACCACCGCCTAATCCAATCCATCATCGACATTAACATTGCCCCAAAGCAGAGGGGACAGCAGAAGCAGTGCCGCAAAAAAGTTAATGCCGGGGCACTTAGAGACCCAGCTAAGAGAGCCCTATACAGTCAGTGCCTCACAGCCAATCTGGCGTGCCTTGATGACCCTGAGATGCTGAATGCCCACAGTGCTTGGTCTGCCCTCCAGGCCTCTATAATCAGTGCCTGTGAAGAGACACTTGGTCACTCAACCAGAAAACATCAGGACTGGTTTGATGAAAATGATCAGGAGATCGAAGAACTAATAGATCGCAAGCGCAAAGCATTTCTGAGCCTCAAGCAACAACCCAACTCGGGAGCTGCAAAATAACATTACAGACGGCTCAAGGCTCAGGTCCAACAAAAAACCCGGGACCTAAAGAACAGGTGGTGGATGGAGAAAGCACACGAGATACAACAACTGGCCGACAGCCACGATATGCGAGGATTCTTCACTGCAGTCAAGGCTACCTACGGTCCAACCTCCCAAGGGCCCACCCCACTCCTGGCCAAGAACAGGGAACACTGATCACGGACACCGAGGCTGTCAGGGCCCGCTGGAAGGAGCACTTTGAAGATCTCCTCAATCGAGACTCTGCCTTTGACTCGAGTGTTCTCGACTCCATTCCGCCGCACCAACTCAGTGAAACCCCAACGTTGCACGAGGTAGGCAAAGTCATAAAGCAGCTCAAGAATAACGGGTGTGGATGGAATCCTTGCTGAGGCGCTAAAGTATGGCGGAAAGGCGCTGTTGTCACGGATACATGACCTCATCTCTCTCATCTGGAGGGAGGAGAGCATGCTGGGAGATCATTTTTAAAAAAGGGGACAAGTCCGACTGCGGCAACTACAGGGGAATCTCCCTGCTATCAGCCACTGGGAAAGTTGTCACTGGAGTGCTCCTCAATCGTCTTCTCCCTGTGGCCGAGGGGCTCCTCCTGGAATCACAATGTGGATTTTGTACCCTACGGGGCACAACAGACATGATCTTTGCAGCGCGACAGCTGCAGGAAAAATGCAGGGAGCAGTGCCAGCCCTTATACGTGGCCTTTTTCGATCTTACAAAGGCCTTTGACACTGTCAACTGTGAGGGTCGATGGAGCGTCCTCCTCCGTTTCGGATGCCTGCAAAAGTTTGTCAACATCCTTTGCCTGTTTCACGATGACATGCAGGCCGTGATCCTTCCTATTAAAGACCCAATTCACGTCCGAAACGGGGTCAAACAGGGCTGTGTCATCGTTCCAACCCTCTTCTCAATCTTCCTCGCTGCCATGCTCCACCTCACAATAAACAAGCTCCCCGCTGGAGTGGAACTAAACTACAGAACCAGTGGGAAGCTGTTTAACCTACGCCGCCTCCAGGCCAGGTCCAAGATCACCCCAACCTCTGTCATTGAGCTGCATATGCGGACAAAGCCTGCGTCTGCGCATATTCTGAGGCTGAACTCCAAGATATAGTCAATGTATTCACTAAGGCATATGAAAGCATGGGCCTTACGCTTAACATCTGTAAGACAAAGGTCCTCCACCAGCCTGTCACCGCCGCACAGCACTGCCCCCCAGTCATCAAGATCCACAGCGCAGCCCTTCGACAACGTGGACCATTTCCCATATCTCGGGAGTCTCTTATCAACAAAGGCAGACATTGATGCGGAGAATCAACATCGCCTCCAGTGCGCCAGTGCAGCATTCGGCTGTCTGAGGAAAAGAGTGTTTGAAGACCAGGCTCTCAAATCTACCACCAAGCTCATGGTCTACAGGGCTGTAGTAATACCCGCCCTCCTGTATGGATCGGAGGCATGGACGATGTATAGAAGGCACCTCAAGTCGCTGGAGATTTATCACGAACGATGTCTCCGCAAGATCCTGCAAATCCCCTGGGAGGACAGGCGCACCAACATCAGTGTCCTCGTCCAGGCTAACATCCCCCAGTATTGAAGCACTGACCACACTCGATCAGCTTCGCTGGGTAGGCCACATAGTTCGCATGCCAGATACGAGACTCCCGAAGCAAATGCTTTATGCGGAGCTCCTTCATGTTAAACGAGCCAAAGGTGGGCAGCGGAAACGTTATAAGAACACCCTCATAGCCTCCCTGGTAAAGTGCGACATCACCACTGACACCTGGGAGACCCTGGCCGAAGACCACCAGAAGTGGAAAAAGTGCATCCAGGAGGGCGTTGAGCTCTTCGAGTCTCAACGCAAAGAGCGTGAAGAGGTCAAACGCAGGCAGCGGAAGGAGCGCGCGACAAACCAGCCCCATGACCCCTTCCCTCGACGAATGTCTGTCCCACCTGTAACAGGATCTGTGGCTCTCGTATCAGACTGTTCAGCCATCAAAGAACTCACTTTGGGAGTGGAAGCAAGTCTTCCTCGATTCCGAGGGACTGCCTATGATGATGAAAATGTATTGAAACATGGTGGAAGTTTTTGTCTCTCTTCTAACTTCCCACAGCCTCAAACGCTTTTGATGTCGAATAGTTCCCATGCCTTTCCTAAAAAATTTGCTGTCAGGTCCTTCTCATACTTTGCCTGCCTTTCCTGTCTACTTTGCCTCTTGATAGATGTCTCTAACTGACTCCTGCTTTTTCAGTAAGAGTTAAGGAAATACTGTTGGAAAGCAAGGCTGTCCCCTGTATGATGTGAAACTGCCCAAGTCTTACTACAGGGAATAATTTTACAGTGCAACAAAGACCCAGGTATCACTGCCTCTCAGGGCACTACCTTTCCAGCGTTACCCACAATAAATATTTGGGGGAAGGAAGTCTTTTGGGAATTACATATATTTCATGATTTGATCACTCTAGTCCTTCAGTATAATACTAAGAGAACAGCTATGCAAAATTTGTCTTTATTAGTTTTTTTCAGTAAAATATTCCATTGGGGCCAAGAAACTAAATGCTGGGATTGGCCAACTGGGAACCTCTGCTGCTGGTAGGTGCATATGCCACTAGATGTATATCTCGGGCACAAGGGGCCCATAACTGGACCCCAAGCTTGGTCCTACCAGGCGCTAATAATTAGTCAGGCTGGGGAATAAGGGACCTCCCAGCCTGGGAGACCCCTTTTCCAGCCATGCCCCCACCCCCCTCTGACATGGATGACGTCGTTTGAGGTGAACTAAGGATGTGCTCCAAACAAGACTACTCTGAAACGGCCAGAGTGAGCCAGGACCCAGACATGTGGCAGAAGTCTATCATAAGGCTCTCGTAAATTCAGGGCTGGTCATACTCATCACACCAGAAATCACGCGATGATTTTCAAATGTGTGACCTTGTTATTGGCTTTACAAAATTATTTCTATTGGATCCATAGTCTAAATATTTTGAATGGATGCTAAACTTGTGGAAGTTTTGTTCAATTCAGTTATTATTACTGTGTTTGCAAATGCTGCATATAGCCCAAGCTCAACACTTTTAATCTATGGTTTTTGCAGTTGGTCTCTTGGTTTCACAAAGTACATGATGTAAAATGTTGCCAGGTGTGGAAGTACATCATACACCACAAAAGCTATCCTATAATCCAGACCACCTGAAAGAAATTGTGGTAAGTTAAGTCAGTCCTAATTCATGTGTTTATGTTTAAATCAGATATGCATAAGCTTCACTTTACATATTTTGTTTGGGCAGGTATTTATTTGTGGCATCTATAAAAAATCTTGTTTGTACGGAGCTAATGTAGTGTGTTATTGCATGTCAAATAACATTTTACATAAAATGAAACACCACACCAAAGTGTGCAAGTGAAAGCACTAATATATTCGATGAAGCGTTGAACTGTGGCACTATTCGAAGATTTGCAAGGATGGCCTGGCAACATTTGCCCTTCAACCATCAACACCAAAATTAGATTGTTGGCTGTGGGTTCTTGCTATGCATGAATTGGGTGTCACATAATAACAGCAGCTGTTCAAAACAGTATTCCATTGGCTGTGAAATACTTTGGGACATCCTAAGGATGTAAACGATACTATATGAAGGTAACCACTTTCTTTCGAAATAGAACTTGGGTACTTCTTCGTGGCTGTCTATATAAGTTCTGCAGTATGGTATAAGTATAACTAGTCACAAAGATAGCTATTTGCAAGAGAAGCGTGGAATGTATTCTTTGGTAGTTCACACAATGAGGTTAGAAGTTCAATCTAATGTGAACAAGATGTGGACTATTTTTCTAAAAGCTTTAGAACATGCCCTGAAAGAAGGAATGAGCTGCATCCTGCTGAGTTCACTGGTTCGGCCCAGCATCAGGAAGGACTTTCATCACAAGCCAAACAGCAAAATATATAAACAGAAGGCACAAACTGAAAGGCAAAGCTCAACAAGTGGGAAGAAAATCAACCTACACACCAACGTGTCTGTGGGTAGAAGCATAAGATATAAACCAAATGGCATAAATAACAAGTGAAAGGAAAAGATTTGGCCAACAACGTTTATTGGTGGGAATGGAAAGCAGAGTCCCAAATGTCAAAATCTGGGTATGGAAAAAGAAACGAGTACCATTGTGCCATGAAGTGATAAGAAAAGCTGTGCGTAATCAACACTCACAGAACGGTATGCTTTGCACTGCAAACACATTCTTACATCACTGTAATAATTAGTGATAAAATGCTTCTGAAATTTTTTAAATCTCGAGACTAGTGTATAATTTTAAAATACATAGATATACTATTTTCCTGTATTATCCTGAGAATAAATCTCAGTATCACAACACTGCAAGTCATGTGGTACAACAGTAATGTAGTATGAATCGTGTAGTACTATGTCATTTCAGCATGAATCAGCCATACAATTTTGGAAGCTTGACATCTACTTGAAATTGAACTTTGTCACAACATTGAATGGTTATACATTGGTAAAAAATAGGTAAGACATCATTGTTCTCGACTCCTGAGCTGCCATTCATGGTAAATCAGAAGATGCTCCATTTCATAATGGCATGAACATCATACCATGTAATTGCAGTTGATTCTTGAAATTAATGGGGCTCAATTAAAATTCAGACAGGCAGATTTGAACTCTGGGTGTGTTTGATTGATGGGTCAATTAAGTTGCATGTTATTGTGGAACCGGTATGGTATTTTACAGCTTAAAGAGAGATGGATACAACAGATAAAAGGGCTGATTCCCCACTGGGGGAAATTGTAATCGCAATGCTCCACGTGCAGCTGCACTGGTGAAGTGGCCCAGAGAACTCATTGGATTGGTAAAGGTCAGGGGTCAGCTGATTTAAATAATTTCAGTATATTCCCTGCAGAGTTTAAGCCTTGCAGGAGTGTTCTGCAGAAAAGCCCACAGAATCAAGAGCCCTTAAGGGACTGTTGCTCAGAATTAAAGGGATGGGGCTACTTAAATGGAACTGGCCACATGCAAACAATATGTTCTAAAGCCTTTAGAAAGGCTGAAAATAGTTTTGAATTATTTGTCAGCCTTTCCAAATATTATGGGGGGATTATGAAAACAGATGTGGGAGAAGTCAGCACACTTTAAGGAACTGAGCAATGTCAGACCAACCAACAGCACGCTCGACTAGATAAATAGCACTTGCCACAAAATGTAGCATATCAACTGGTTCCATGTAAATTGATTGCCCATGCTAATCCTTCACACAAGCATAAAGTTCTCATTGCATCTCAGCCATAACTCAGCAAATCATACAATCAAGACTCAGTGTACAATTGAAAGCTTTCCTATATTCTCATATCTCCAAGATAAGATAATTTAAGGTAAGAAATAGGAGCAGGAGTAGGCCATATGGTCCATCAAGCCTGCTCATCCATTCAACCTCAATTCCATTTCCCACCCGTTCCCCATATCCCTTGATTCATTTAGTGCCCAAAAATCTATCGATCTCTGTCTTGAATATACCCATTGACTGAGCATCCACAGCCCTCTGGGGTAGAGAATTCCAATGATTCACAACCCTCTGAGTGAAGAAATGTCTCCTCATCTCATTCCTAAATGGCTAAACCCTTATTCTAAGACTATGACCCCTAGTTCTAAACTCTCCAGCCAGGGGAAACAGCCTCTCAGCATCTACCCTGTAAAGCCCTCTAAGAATTTTATACATTTCAATGAGATCACTTCTCATTCTTCTAAACTCCAGAGAGTATGGGCCCAAGTTTCGGGTGTCCTCCCAGAATGGCGCAATCCGAGAGGCCCGCCTATTTTTTAGAATAAATAAAGCGCCTAAAACTTACCTCGTGATTCTCCGAGTCCAGTAGGCCTGTTTCACAGTCAACGCAGGGCAGCATAAGCAGCTGGGGGCGGAGCTACAGCCCTGCGCCAAAAAGAGTGCCGGCAGCTGCGCGCGTGCGCAGTAACTCCTGGCCCACCCAGCATGTCCTGTCTCCAGGCGCCCCTATCCCTGGCCGAAGGGAGGTCGTCCCTATCCCAGGCCAAGTGGCCTGTTTGCCCTTACCTCCTCGGCGGCGGGGTCCGCCCAACCAGCAGCTCTTCGGTGGCGGGTCCCACCCGAGCACCTCTTTGACAGTGGGGCCCACCCGAGCAGCACCTCTTCGGCAGCAAAGCCCACCCGAGCACCTCCTCAGCTGCGGGGCCCGCCCGGGCAGCACCTCTTCGGCGGCAAAGCCCACCCGAGCACCTCTGCGGCAGGCTGTTGGAGGGCTCCCGGTACTGCAGTCGGTGAGTAGAAACTTTTAATTTTTTAATTTATTGATTGATTTTTTATTTTTTTTGATTGGTTGATTTATTGATTTATTTATAATTTATTATTGATGATGGCTCTTTATTGGTAAAAGTGATGTGTTTAATGCTTTGTAAAATCCCCTAACTTCCCTTCCCCCGCCATCTCTCGCTACCTGTGCCTAATTTATAAAGTGTAGGCAAGGTTTTTCTGAGCGTACAAAAATCGACACTATTCCGTTCTAAGTTAGTTTGGAGTAACTTTTTGCTGCCTAAACTTGCAAAACAGGCGTAAGTGGCTGGTAACGCCCCTTTTCGAAAAAAACGTGTACTAAAACGAAACTATTCTAACTCACTAGAACTGGAGCAAACTAAATGCCGAGAATTGCGATTTCTAAGATACTCCATACTAAACTAGTTGCTCCAAAAAAAATAGAAGCAACTCGAGCCGAAACTTGGCCGCTATATTTAACTAATAAGGGAATTAAGGGTTATGGGGAGCGGGCGGGTAAGTGGAGCTGAGGCCACAGCCAGATCAGCCATGATCTTATTGAATGGCGGAGCAGGCTCGAGGGGCTAGATGGCCTACTCCTGTTCCTAATTCTTATGTTCTTATATACCCAATCTACTCAATCTCTCCTCATAGGACAGCCCTCTCATTCCAGGGATTTCAGATTGGACACAAGGTAGCCATCTGTAGCCTCCAGGACGTTTGGAAATGTATGCATGTGGTGACATTGGATGTGTATGTCATGGTATTCAGTGGGAAAGGCGATAATGGTGCTGGCCACGCGAACCTACATCTATCACCTTGTGTATATGGCGAGCTTGAAATTACAGTGCTGAATGAGTCAGAGGGATAACAAATGGGTGTGTCAAGGTCTGTTAAATGGTTTGTGGCCTTCTGATCTTCATCTTAAATCACCGTTTCAAAGAAATGGTGGAGCTTTACAAAGAATGAGAAAAAATGGCTACCAACATTACTTTCCAAAAAACGAATATTTACATAGAACATCAGGAATAGGGAAACATGTATAACAAAAACACTGCACTAAAAATAGATAGATAGCCAGAAGATAGATAGATAAACAGACAGATACAACTCAAGGGCATCCCAAGGTGCTTCACAGCCAATGAAGTATCTTTGACGTATAGTCACTGTTGTCATGTAGTAAAAAACAGCAGCCAATATGGGCACAGCGAGGTCCCACATACAGCAATGGGATAAATTACCACATAATCTGTTTTTCGAATCGTGGATGGGATCTTTAAGGCTCACCAGAGCAAACAGGGCCTCAATTTAGCCTCTTATCCAAAAGAAGGCACCTCTGACTGTAACACTCCCTCAGTACTGCACTGAAGTGGCAACTTAGTATATATACTCATGTCTTTGGAGTGGAGCTTGAATGTAAGACCATCTGACTCAGAGTTGCGAGTACTACTACTAAAGCAAGGCTGACAACAAACTTTCTATCCATGCTGTGATATTAGGTACCACAAACATTACCACAATCTGGGGTGAGGGAGTAGGGCATATTTTATGGGGCAAGCCCTAGAAATCTGCTTGGGGGAAGGGGGCAGGGAAAGGGCTGATTGTTCTTTACTGAGGGAGTTCCATGGATTGAATCACATGCACGGTTATACTGAGCTATCAGTCAAGATTGGCAATTGAAATTTTGCAATGGACAGTACACTGAGATGTATGCACATCCTTGGTACCTTCAGCTATGATGTGTGTAGATTCTTAAGAGTGCAGCTGAAGGAGCCCTGTTCTTTGATTGAGTTGGTACCATTTGACCTTTGAGAAGCTGTGCTGATTGACAGATCAAACATAGGATTCCTTTAATTTTAGTTCTTCCAGTACGTGATTGGTCAGTGGTGAAATGAAACACAGCGAGAGCTCCATTATAGTTTTGGGAAGGGGAGATCAAGGTCAATACAGTAGGACTATCACAATAACTTTAGCGAAACCCCACTGTACTTAATGAGTAACTTAACGTGACCCTCGCAGTGCCACCTACAGATAAAAAAAGGTCTTCAGAATGTTGCAGCCATTCATAAATTTCAATATATAATAGACATTATAGATTATGGGAGGAAAATTGCAGTCGGATGCTTCCTTCGTACGGACGCCTCCAACCCGAAAAAAATATACAAAAGCACCTGGTAGTCCCGGAGGAACATAGGATCCCAGTTGGAGGCCTAGATTCGCCAAGCAGCGCATGGGAAGATGTCTTTCAGGTACGTACGTATAAGCTGTGGTCACGTGGGTCTGGACGTTTGTAGAGTTCGCATTACTATCAATGTGAATAACCCCCTAAAACACCGAGACTCAGCATAATAAATAAATAAAACACCTCACATATTTAAAATTAATTGAAATTAAATGTATTTTTTTAATGTATTTTAATAGGTTTAAAAATAAACTTACCTGAATGGGCAGGGTTTTTAAAATAAAAATTAGTGTTTAAATTTAATTTTTATATATTTTAAAAGTGTTACGCTGGTAAAAGTAAGCTATCTGCCTGCTTTTACCAGACGTAAAAGTTTGAAGGACATTTGCTGGGCTTGAGTCGGGCAAATAGCCTAATCTCTGTTGCACAGATATTCTTCTCCCGGGGATGCAGAGGATTTGTCCAGAGAAATCCTGACAGATTAGAAAAGCCGTTTTTTGGTGCATGCGCATCGCGCCCCGAAAACCAGCTTTTGCGAGGCCTCGCCGGGTCCGTGCGCACTTCGAACAGACGCGACGAAGCGGAATTTTCGGCCCTATATGCTGTAACGAGTAACACCAGTGAAATTGTTTCAAGGCTACAATAAGTCTGAGCCTTAACAAGATATTCATATAGCTGAGGTCACCGAATCCTTCAGTCAGTTACTGCCTTGATGTAATAATCTTCATCAGTTGATGTCCTATATATTAACAGACAAATCCCAGTATACTCACTTTAACCCATTTTTACAAGTGATATTTTTATTTCAATTTGACAGTTATACTCATTTCTAACTATTGTGTTATATGCTCCATCCTCACTGTAAGGCTCGTGGTCTGAATACTTTTCATTATAATACTTGACCTTGGTCCCTGACATTTTCATTGTGTTAGAATGGTTATAGCACAAAAGGAGGCCATTCGGCCCGTCGAACCTGCGCCAGCTCTCTGCAAGAGCACTTCAGCTAGTCCCACTCCCCCGCCCTTTCCCCATAGCCCTGCAAAATGTTTTCCTTCAGGTATTTATCCAATTCCCTTTTGAAATCCACAATTGAATCTGCCTCCACCACCCTTTCAGGCTGTGAATTCCGGATCCTAACCACTCGCTGCGCAAAAATGTTTTTCCTCATGTCGCCTTTGATTCTTCTGCCAATCACCTTAAATCTGTGCCTCTAGTTCTCTGGGATGTTGAGACATTCATTGGGACATATATTTCTCTGCAACACACAAAATGATCGTCTCACAGGGAAAACATGATGAATTGAGTTTTTGTTCTTTTTCATTTAACATTATTAAAGTTGAGAAATCAATACAATATTATAATCATTTTTACCTCAATAAGAATCAACACTTAAAAGGCCTGCCTTGTTAGAAAAATCCAACATGTTCACAGGAGGAAGATATATATATATATTTTTAAATTAAGGTAATTATTTTAAAGTAAAAATTGATCCTATTACTGAACATTGACATTTAGTTCAGTAGTGGCCTTTTCTGCTCCTCTCATTGGGCCCAAATTTGACCAGGAGTTGCTCTGTTTTTTTTGGAGCAACTTGATTGTTCTGGATTATCTTAAAAATCCCCATTCTCCACATTTAATTTGCGCCAGTGCAAGTGAATTAGTTAAGATTCATTTTAGTTTAATTTTTTTTTCAAAAAGGGGCGTTACCAGCCACCTTCGCCTGTTTTGGCCATTCAAGCCAGTTTGGACAGCTAATAGTTGCTCCAAACTAACTTAGGCCAGCGTATGTGGCCACTTGTGGCCGCACAGAAAACCCTTGCGGAGAGTTAAGAAATCAGCGCAGGTAGCCAGAGATGGGGGGGCGAAGGGAAGCATAAAGGATCTTGCAAAGCACTAAACACCTTCACAACAACATTAAAGCAGCATAAAAACCATCAATAATAAATAAAATAAATAAAAAATAAAACTTAAGTCCTACCTTCCTAACTCGGCCCCCCGAGGGACTGGACTTCTCTCCGAGGGACTGGACTTCTCTCCGAGGGAAAACTTAATCAGTATTGGGTCATAACGATTTGACATGTGCCCACACAAAATGCAACGTTCTCGCCACACTGCTGCCTGCAGGTCCATGTTTTATCGGGAGGTGCTGTTGAAGATTATTAGGTTGTCCCTTCGGCAGGGATAGGAGCGGCGAACATCGGGTCATCCCTTCGGCCAGGGATAGGGGCGGCGAGCATCGGGTCTGGCTCACAGCCTGCAGGATGCGCTGGGAGGGCGAGGAGCTACTGAGCATTCGCGAAAACTCCACTGCGCATGTGGACAGCTGCCGGCACTGTTTTCGGCGCAGGGCTGTAGCTCAGCCCCCCACTCCATGAGAAACGCTGCTCCAGGGCCCGGGACACACAGAACGGCCAGAATAGTTTTGGCGCCGTTTTGAGCGCACAAAGTTGGCACATCTCGGGAGGAGTTGGGGAAATTTGGGCCCAATCAGTCTGAGGCCTGAACAAACTCCCAGCCTTCCTGATCCATTCTATTTGTGTTTATCTTGGCTTAACCATGATCACTCGCATTTATGTATTACCCTTCTTATTCCTCCTAAACGGTTCGTCCCAAACATCAGTGAAACTTCAACTGTTTCACATAAAGTATGAATAAGTAAATGGAAGATAAAGAAAACAACGATTTATTTTGCCATCACGCCGATTTTAGACTTGCATACTCTACATAAAGAGTTAGTCATGACATGAGACAACCAAAGTTATGCTAAATGTCAACTATATTTATTCAGTACAGTGGGTGTCTGTGCTAGGGTCTCAATAATTGCAGACTATGGACTGTAATTAAGTCTGAGCCAAAAGTCTTCCACACATGGACACCAAAATGATAATATTGGTGGTACAGCAATGTGGCTGAAATGGCCCAGTGCACACCCATACAAAACCACGGAGATCCGCTGTCTAGGGTTCATTGCTTCAAGTGCAGGAAGTAACATTGTGCCCTTTCTGCAAAATGCCTCCCAAAGAAAAAAAATAATTAAATGCAAATATATGGAATAAATTATTATTTTGTACAAGAAGACAACAACAATTAGGACTGTGTTATAAAATTGCCACCTGCAATCATTGCTTATTGATTATCAGTCTGAACAATTCTGGCAAGCCAATGCCTCCAGAAATATGTTTTTACTGCAGATATTAATTTCAGTATTGATGTAATGTTTAAATGTAGTAATTCATTTGTTGTATTTTTAACACTTTTTTTCTTAAAATTCTGGACTTAACAATAAGATCTCAATTTTGCATCTATAAACACATGAAATGTCACATTCCTATTGACAGTGTTAAGTTGATGGCAAAATTAGCCATAAGCAAGTCTGCTATACACATATACCAGGGGATGGTCAACATGTTGAGGATCTGATCTGAGGGTCCTTATATACAGAAAAAAATCAGCACAGACTGGGCCCCTCTTCCTCAGCGCTGCTCCTATCTGAGTCCTGCTGCTACTGCAAGTAATTTTGGTTGCTGCCATACAGTGAGTGGGAATTCCTGATCTCACGAGAAGAGGAATTCACACCCAAAGTACACTGGAGCTGGAATCACTTCAAACAGGGGCAGGACTCGTGTAGTCATGGTATTTATTGGAAGGAGGGGAGTAATGGATGCAGAGATAGAAGGGGACAGAAGGAAGGGGGAAATGAAAAACGGAAAAAGCTGAGAGCGGCAATTTGCAGGGGCGGCAAAATCTCAGGCGCAATTTGGAAGGAAAGAGAGGTAAAGCTGGGACTGAAGTTTTGGGTAGTTATCTAACTGTGGACAGCACTGCCAAGCCCAGTCTGGGTATCATCTGGCATCTATCACATGTACCCTGCATAACAATCTGGAGTCGCAAACAAGGCCAATTGTCCCGTTCTTCACCTAGGGCAGTGTTGCCCAATTGAAATCGCTGACTAGCCATGGCTTCAGCAGCACTTTTTTTTTAGCCATATGCACTAATTTTAGTAGAAAACACATTACATACATTCACACAATACAAGTAAATATACTTCACATGTGTATACTTATTTAACAGACATCTATCATTATTTAGTAACCGAGTAAGTAAAGCATTCTCAATGATCAAAAAACATTTGCACATTCTGCTTTTCATCTTACCAACAAAAATGTAAAAGTGCACATGCATACGCTGTGTGTAAGAGGGAAAATTTGGCATTAGGGGAATATACAAAATGTTTTAAGTTAGTTATCTAGAAAAGCCGTATGGCTGAAATCCTATTTCCAGTACTCAATAAACTTCACTGTGTTTCAAGGTTTATGGGCACATTGGAATGTTATCTTATCTCTCTTGCTTGACCATATAGAGTTTTCTATCCTCACTTTTGACCCCTTGCCCTGTTCACCTGTCCCTCTAAGTTTCCTGTGATGGGACCTCCTGTAATTAACTACTCAAGATATGTTATTTCCTTTATACACCCTTATAAAATGGACCACTACAAAGGCCGAGGTTAGCTCGTTTAAATTCCGAGGTGAGGTCCAGTCTTAACCATGTAATTATAACAAAGTCCGATAGCCCCAATAACCAGAAGGTCGCCAGGTCAGCTATTCTAGCAAGATGAGGTCACCCTTGGAAGGCCTGCACCTGGTCTGTTAATCCAAGGTATTACTGATAAGGTAACCAATCAGGAGTCGTGGGAGGTTGCATTGGGGAAGCAAATGGTCTTTCGAACAGTGTATAAAAGATGACTGATTTTGCTGTTCAGAGAGCATTTCCACTCACAGGAGGCTGTGTTGAGAAATTGCTCCCGGATGGTTCGTGATTAAAAGATCATTGAACCTTGCCTTCCGTCTCCGTCTATTGACTTCGAGGGTTGCTACACTGATCGGGAGCAGTGTCGACCCCTTATATCAGGGGGCCTACTCATGGAAAGAGAAGCCTTTCTGCTATCCCCCTACACTGTGCAAATATTAGTGTTGCGATCACATGCCCAATGATGGTGTCTATTACTCATGTTTTATTTAAGGGCACCATCACTTAACCAATGGGTGTCCACATTCAGGCATTTCCCAGCCTTTTAACACAAGCAGTAGAAAGATGTTTGGTCAACTTTTCTGATTTGCCTAGCTACTATCAAGGTACCTCCTTGAACAAACTGATGCAACTATACAAATTTTATAACATTAGACCATGAATTGTTCGTTAAACACATCCAGACATCGAATCATCCCATGTTTCCTAAAAGATGTTTTTAAGTTAGAGGTTGAAGGCTGCAGTTATCTTCACAGCCACAGGTAACAGTGACTATCAAGGCTGAACAGATGATTTACATCAGTAAGCATGCCCGAGATGAAAAAAAACAGACAATGCTATTCCATCCATGCCAAGTAATTTATTTTTGCACTATGGTTGCTATGGAAATTATAATTCTTGTCCACGTTCTACTTCCTCTGTTCCCTGTCTGCTACTGCAATATGGAGAGAGACAGTATACTATAAATGGTACAATTCTGAAAAGTGTAGATGAACAGAGAGATCTTGGTTTTCCTATACACATATCCTTAAAGGTGGCAGGGCAAATTGATAAGGTGGTTGAAAAAGAATATGTGTTACTTACTTGGGTTTATAAATAGGGGAATAGAATATACAAGCAAAGAGTCCCTGCTAGAACTTTATAAATCACTGGTTAGGCCTCAGCTGGAGTATTCTGGACACCACACTTCATGAAAGATGTAAAGGCTTTAGAAAGCATACAGAGGAGGTTTACCAGGATGTTACCAGGGATGAGGGACTTCAGTTATGAGGATAGGTTGGAAAAATTAGGACTGTTCTGCTTGGAATAGAGAAGGTTAAGAGGTGACCTCATAGAGGTTTTCAAGATGATGAGAGGTTTTGATAGAGCAGTTAGAGAAAAAATATTCCCTCTGGCAAGTGGGTCAATAACGAGAGGTCGAAGATTTAAAATCACTGGAAAAAGATCTAGAGGCGAGATGAGGAGAATCTTTTTCACTCAGAATTGTCAGGATCTGGAATGCACTACCTGAAATGGTGGTGGAAGCTGATTCCATAAATCATTTTAAAACAGAGTTGGACAGGTATTTGTAGATGAGGGTTAGGGTTAGGGTTATAAAAAAAATACAATTTGTAAAGAGAAGGGATGGATAAAAGCCTAAGGTAAGCAATTTGAAAAGTTTTTTTATATATAAATTGCATGAAAAAGAAATAAAATAGTATTTAGGGGAATATTTATCATAAAAATTTGAAACTCTCACATAAGCATTTTACTTGTTTTTTTTATGTATGGAATTACCTTGCTTATTTTGCAAATGCAACCTGAAGATTCCTGCTTTAAAATGCTCTTTGATCATAACTTAAAATAAAGAAACACTTTTAAGATACACTTTTTATTGTGTTCCTAACACAGATGAGGCTGCACACAGGGAGGTTAAAGTAACAGTGACCTTAGTCTTTAATAAGACACTCCAGAGTGAGGTACAGGCCTTAGGGGTCGGCTTATATACAGTGCTCACAAGGGATGCTGGGATCCCTTGGGACTTCAGGGGATGAGCTCCCTGGTGGTGGAACATGGGAGTGCATGCTTTACAGATACACAACACTTTTTATCATTAATATCCATCAATTCCATCTAACACTGGTTAATGCAATTCAGGAAATATTTCTTCAAAGATCTTACTGTACTACACAAGAGCATTGAGTGAATTCCTGTTCTACAGCAGTGAATAAGCAACTCACTTGTATCCCTCCCGAAAGTAAATGTGCTTCCAAGCTAATGATCAGCAACTACATTATAACATGCAACATTCAACCAGAGGATAAATAAATACATTTGGTTGCTCTTTGTTAAAAGGTTTCCCAACCGTCGTCACACAAAAAACATTATTTTAGTTTTCAACAAAAAGAAATGATATTGATTAAATGGTTTTAATATTTTCAAGCTTCCAAACTGCTTCAAAATAAATGTTATTATCCAGCAACATTGTGCGTCAGTGAGTTGAAATATTCTATCCAATGGACTTGGAGTTATAACTTCCAATTTACTAGCTTTGAATGCTTTAACTTGTCAAAGATCCAGGGTTACAAGGAATATTTGAGAAATTAGGAGTAAGAAGTGAATGGTAAACAGGACATTTTAAGTAAATATCATACAAGGTCATTGAAGTGCACAAAATAAATGGGTTCAGGACAATGAAATGTATTTTGGATAGAAAGGCTTGATGAATATGTTAAAAAGACAGGCTAGTGTTGGATCGAATAGCCTTTTCCCATTCTTAAAAAATATCAATGTTCATCCCAGCAGCCCTGCTTCCAAATAATCTACATACTATTCTTTTACTGCGGTTCCCAATTTGTAAAGCTCAATTTCATGACCATGAGAATGAGGCCCACAGGCCAGAAAGTACAGTAGTGTTATCATATGATTTAAGATAAAGCCGCCATAATGGCTACGTTCACTGCCCAGTGTGAAACACAACCAATCTGATCAGAATGGTCTGAGGCTCGATTCCCCACTCTGCTCATTTCAGGTAGCGGGACAGTAGATGTGTTACAATTAGAAAAATCAGCCGGAGTATCACCTTCCAGTTACCCTGCGTCAGACTGTCAACACTCACTACCTATATCTTCACATGAAGAGTGCCCACCTTGTTAAATTAAAACTGAGCAGGCAGCCCTGTGTAATCATACCTTGCCATGAAACAAGAGAGGACAGGAGAAAACAGTTGGGAAAAATGAGACAGAACGTAATATTGAGATTGAAAAGCACAGGTGTTGAAGGAAAGTGGAAAGGGGAATAACAACAACAACTTGTAATTTATATAACGTCTTTAATCTCTCAAGGTGCTTCACAGGAGGGTTATCAAACAACATTTTATACCGGGTCACACAAGGAGATATTAGGAAGGTGACTAAAAGCTTGGTCAAGGAGGTAGTTTTCAGGAGCGTCTTAAAGGCAGAGAGGTGGAGAGGTTTAGGGAGGGAATACCAGAGCTTAGGGCCCAGGCAGCTGAAGGCACGGCCACCAATGGTGGAGCATATAACATCAGGGACGCGCAAGAGACCACAGCACTCCAATTGTCTTTTGGGAAAATGTGAGGTTATCCATTTTGGTAGGAAAAATAAAAAAGCAAATTATTATTTAAATGGGGAGCGATTACAAAATACTGCAGTACAGAGGGATCTGGGGGTCTTGTACATGAAACGCAAAAAGTTAACATGCAGGTACAGCAAGTAATCAGGAAGGCAAATGGATGTTGGCCTTTATTGCAGGGGGGTGGAGTATAAAAGTAGGGAAGTCCTGCTACAACTGTAGTAAATAAGACCACACCTGGAGTACTGCATACAGATTTGTTCTCCTTATTTAAGGATATACTTGCATTGGAGGCAGTTCAGAGAAGGTTCACGAGGTTGATTCCTGATATGAAGGGGTTGTCATATGAAGAAAGGTTGAGCAGGTTGGGCCTGTATTCATTGGAGTTTAGAAGAATGAGAGGTGATCTTGTTGAAAGATATAAGATTCTGAGGGGGCTTGACAGGATAGATGCAGAGAGGATGTTTCTCCTCATGGGGGAATCTAGAACTAGGGGGCATAGTTTCAGAATAATGGTCACCCATTTAAAACAGAAATGAGGAGGAATTTCTTCTCTCGGAAGGTCGTGAATCTTTGGAATTCTCTACCTCAGAGAGCTGGATCTTGGAATATATTTAAGGTGGAAATAGACAGATTTTTGAATGATAAGAGAGTCAATGGTTATGGGGAATGGGCGGGGAAGTGGTGTTGAGACCAGGATCAGATCAGCCATGATCTTTTTGAATGGCGGAGCAGGCTTGAGGAGCCAAATGTCCTACTCCTGCTCCTACTTCTTATGTTCTTATGTAGAATTAGAGGAGTGCAGATATCTCGGAGGGTTGAAGGACCAGAGCAGGTTACAGAGATAGGGAGGGGTGAGGCCATGAAGGGATTTGAGAACAAGGATGAGAATATTAAAATCGAGGTGTTTCTGGATCAGGAGTGATGGAGGAAAAGGACGGTGTAAGTTAGGATACAAGAGTTTGGATGAGCTCAAGTTTATGTCGGATGGAAGATTGGGAGGCCAGCCAGGAGCGCTTTGGAATAGTCAAGTCGAGAGGTAACAAAGGCATGGATGAGGGTTTCAGCAGCAGATGAGCTGATGCAGGGATGGAGTCAGGCGATGTTATGGTCATGGAAGCAGGTGGTCTTGGTGATGGAGCGGATATGTGGCCGGTGATTCATCTCGGGATCAAATACGACATCAAGGTTGCGAACGATTTGGTTCTACCTCAGACAGTTCGGAGGAAGAGGGATGAAGTCAGTGGCTAAGGAATGGAGTTCGTGGCAGGGGCCAAAGACAATGGGGCTAGACTTTCCACTGGGGTCCATCGCCGAAAAAAAATGGGCCTTGTTCCAGCGACGAGGACGTCTCAGCCTTACTGATCACTGATACAAGGCCCGTTTTTTTTGTGCGATTTTCCACTCGGCCTTCGGCCGGCGATGTGGAATGGGCGATCTCATTTTCGGCGAAAAAGTTAAAAACCTTCCATAGCAACGGCCTTGTGCGCATGTGTGAGATTCATTTTTCCGGCCGATTGGTTTTACCGCTTTTCGGGAGGTCAGAGGTCATCACACATGCTCAGAAGGCAGAGTGAGGGGTAGAGAGGGAGAGAGAGGAGGAAGAATGTAGTGTGAGTAAAGGGGAAAGAGATTTGTGTTTTTGCAGAGCAGTAAAATAATTTAGTGACTCTAAATTTGAATTGAAATCTTATATTAGCTAATATAATATTCAAAATATCTTATGAATCGGAGAGGAAAAGGGCAAAGGCTTTCAGTGACGAGGCCAATGAGGCCCTGGTGAACGAGGTCCATTCCTGGTGGGCCGATTTGACTTGGGGTGTACATGGCAAGTCCCTACCCCGTGTTTATAGGAGAATATGGGGGGAGATCGTTGCGGTGGTGTCCTCAGCAGCCCATGAGGCGAGGGGTGGTGATCAGTGCAGAAAACGCTGGAATAGCTTGGTGGCTGCAGCAAGAGTAAGTTGCATTTTATGCTTTACTGCTTATATTTTATATTTTACTGATGCATGCAAATTTTTAATTGAGCAATGAATCCTGCATTTAATTCAACCTGGACATTCATTATTGTATTAAATAACAACCCTTGACCAAAAATGTTTGTCATTCTTAAATGCGTTACGTGAACTGGCAACATGTAACATTTTAAAAATCTTAAACTGTTGTGACGTCAAGATTCTACCTCGTCCATTAGCTTATGCCATGCCATGCCATGCTCTTTTTCCATTTGCAGAAGAAGCTATCTATCAATAATGCGGAGCAAAGGCAGACGAGGGCCGGCATTGCTCAACTGCAGCCTTTGAGCAACATTGAGGAACATGCGGCCGTGCTGGTCGGCCATGAAAGCTGTTCGGCCACCACCTGTGGTCTGGCTGAACCCAGCCATGCGTCTCATGAGTAATTTGTAATTTGTCGCACTGCATTAAAAACAGTATTAAAAACTTAAGTATGTAACTGATCTAATGTCCTGTAATTTTATGATGTACTAATGATGTAATGTCAGTCATGCATGCATAAGAAGCAGGGATTGCAGCAGTTACAGCTTTCTGGGGTGGTGCAAAGTATTGATATGGTCAAGGGTTGTCTCTTGGTAATGTTCATCGTTATGTTCTAATGAGCTATGTAAAAATGTCATCATGTGTGTTTTTAAGGGAAACCTGATACAATGGTAGAGGTGCAGTCGGCATTAGCACCATCACCATCCGAATCGGTGGAGTGGGAGGAACCTGATGACGAGATGGAGGGAGATATATTTCCTCAAATGGAGTATGAGGAGCAAGAGCTGGCGGATGAGGAGGAGCTGGAGCTCCCGCACGAGGAGGCTTCTGATGTGTGGGGGATGAACCAGCGGTCATCTCTACTGAGGGCGATGAGGCACCGTGACCAAGCGGTATGCAGCTGGTGACACCAAGGCGCGGCATACTGCACACGCCGACCCCACAGAGGTCGGATCAGCGAGGTGAGCAATTAATTGCCTACTGTAGAAGGGCAGACGGAGTGCTTGATCTCCCGTGCAGGGAGACGGTGCAATCTTATCCAGGGGTTCCATGAGTTCTCCAAGCCAGTTCAACACGAACTTCTCCAACTGGTCTGCCATGCAAATGGAGTTAGCACGGCAGACCTTGGAGGGGATTCGAGAGCAGACCTTCGACCTGCATTGCTGGCTGGACACGGCGCTGCAGCCCAAGGTGTCGTGTCAGCTCAGAGTACGCCCCCTAGCACTCGAGCGAGTACGGAGGAGACAGTCCCTCCTGACTCGGAAGACGAGCCTCAGGCTTCGACTTCCACTCCGTCACCTCCACCACGGCAGGAAGTCTTGTGGTCGCCCGCAGCACGCCAGCTTCGTCTCGGTCTGTGGAGACCAAAACGGGCGGATGGTGTTAAAACACGGGGTGGGAAAGGACCTGGAGGGAAATGTGGCCGCAGATAGGGAGGGGGTTGGTTTTTAATATTAATTGTTAATTTTGTTCATTCATTGTTGTTTGGGGTGGGGGGGGGGAGGAGGGGTGGGGAGGGGGAGGGTGTTGATACAATATTTTTAATACTTTCTTTTGTTAAATAAAATTTTTTATTGAGTTTAACAAGTGTTGTACCTTCTCTCATAGTTAAGTTAAGCATAGCATTTTAACAATTGTTCTGCATTACTTGAGCATTGTATTATTGTTGCAAAAGTTTACTTAACTTAAGCATTAATGAAAATGCCAGGCCACTGCAGGCAAGGCAGAAACAAAGCTCTGCCCAAATGCAACTTTTGCTTAACAGTAAATGTAAATGTCAAGGTGACTATCCATAATGCAAGGTCTTGAAAAGCGTTCATAAATGAGCTGCTGACGCAACAGTTTAGCAGCCACATAACTGCCGCTGAGCACTGGTTTTTTTTTGGGGGGGGAGGGGCTTGGGAGGTACCAGGGCTAGATCGCCAGGCTGATTGCCCTCCCGAGGTCCTCACCAGCCTCTTCCTCCTCTGGATCCTCGCCGACTGGCTCTTCCATCTCCCTTCTGGAGGTGGACCTGCAGCCCCATCTGGCATTAGTTGTCCTCTCCTTATAGCTAGGTTATGCAGCATGCAACACATCACAACAAACTCAGTGACCTGGTCAGCTTGGTACTGTAGGCTGCCGCCAAAATGGTCCAGGCATCTGAAGCGCTGCTTTAGGACTTCAATTGTCTTTTCGACTATGTTGCGTGTCACTATGTGGCTTTCATTGTAATGTTTCTCTGCTTCAGTGACGGGATTACGCAGTGGGATCACCAGCCAACTGGCAAGTCCATATCCCTTATCCCCCAGCATCCAACCGTGACCTTCTAGTCAGAGTAGGAATCGCAGGATAGCTCAGATGAATACGTGGCTTGAGCAGTGGTGCAGCAGGGAGAAATTCAAATTCCTGGGGCATTGGAACCGGTTCTGGGGGAGGTGGGACCTGTACAAACCGGACGGTCCGCACCTGGGCAGGACCGGAGCCAATGCCCTCGGGGGAGTGTTTGCTAGTGCAGTCGGGGAGGAGTTAAACTAATATGACAGGGGGATGGGAACCAGTGCAGGGAGACAGAGGGAAACAAAATGGAGACTGAAGCAAAAGACAGAAAGGAGATGAGTAAAAGTGGAGGGCAGAGAAACCCAAGGCAAAAAACAAAAAAGGCCATTGAACAGCAGAATTCTAAAGGGTCAAAGTGTAATAAAAAGGCAAGCAGGAAAGCTCGGTGCCTCAATGCAAGGAGTATTCGGAACCCAGGAGAGGGCACTAAGCTAGTTAGAGTGGGTGAGAGCTCAGATGAACAGGACCCCAAGAAATAATGCAACAGGCAGGAGGCAACAGAGCAGAGTAGCACTGGGGTAAGTGAAAACCACAAGGGGTTAGGAAGGGACAATATGTATGATTATAAAGGGGCTGCAGGAGGGGTCAAAACTGAAAATCATGGTTTAAAAACTAGTATTAAAACACTCTACCTAAACGCACGCAGCATTCGAAATAAAGTAAATGAGTTGACGGCACAAATCATCACAAATGTGTGTGATTTGGTGGCCATTACAGAAACGTGGTTGCAGGGTGGCCAAGACTGGGAATTAAACATACAGGGGTATCTTACAATTCGGAAAGATAGACAAGAAGGGAAAGGAGGTGGGGTAGCTCTGTTAATAAAGGATGATATCAGGGCAGCTGTGAGAGATGATATTGGCTCTAATGAACAAAATGTTGAATCATTGTGGGTGGAGATTAAAGTTGTAAGGGGAAAAAGTCACTGGTGGGCGCAGTTTATAGGCTCCCAAATAATAACTTCACGATGGGGCGGGCAATAATCAAGGGAATAATGGAGGCATGTGAAAAAGGAACGGCAGTAATCATGGGGGATTTTAACCTACATATCGATTGGTCAAATCAAATCGCACGGGGTAGCCTTGAGGAGGAATTCATAGAATGCATATGGGATTGTTTCTTAGAACAGTATGCTACAGAACCTACAAGGGAGCAAACTATCTTAGATCTGGTCCTGAGTAATGAGACAGGAATAATAAACGATCTCCTGGTAAAAGATCCACTCGGAATGAGTGATCACAGTATGGTTGAATTTGTAATACAGATTGAGGGTGAGGAAGTAGTGTCTCAAATGAGCGTACTATGCTTAAACAAAGGGGACTAGTGGGATGAGGGCAGAGTTGGCTAAAGTAGACTGGAAACACAGACTAAACAGTGGCACAATTGAGGAACAGTGGAGGACTTTTAAGGAGCTCTTTCATAGTGCTCAACAAAAATATATTCCAGTGAAAAAGAAGGGCAGTAAGAGAAGGGATAACCAGCCGTGGATAACCAAGGAAATAAAGGAGAGTATCAAATTAAAAACTAATGCGTATAAGGTGGGCAAGGTTAGTGGGAAACTAGAAGATTGGGAAAATTTTAAACGACAGCAAAGAATGACTAAGAAAGCAATAAAGAAAGGAAAGATAGATTACGAAAGTAAACTTGCACAAAACATAAAAACAGATGATAAAAGCTTTTACCGATATAATAAAACAGAAAAGAGTGACTGAAGTAAATGTTGGTCCCTTAGAAGATGAGAAGGGGGATTGAATAATGGGAAATGTGGAAATGGCTGAGACCTTAAACAATTATTTTGCTTCGGTCTTCACAGTGGAAGACACAAAAACCATGCCAAAAATTGCTGGTCACGGGACTGTGGGAAGGGAGGACCTTGAGCCAATCACTATCACTAGGGGGGTAGTGCTGGACAGGCTAATGGGACTCAAGGTAGACAAGTCCCCTGGTCCTGATGAAATGAAATCCTGATGAAGTTATAGCAGATGCATTCGTTCTAATCTACCGAAATTCTCTGGACTCTGGGGAGGTTCCAGCGGATTGGAAAACAGCTAATGTAACGCCTCTGTTTAAAAAAGGGGGCAGACAAAAGGCAGGTAACTATAGGCCGGTTAGTTTAACATCTGTAGTGGGGAAAATGCTTGAAGCTATCATTAAAGAAGAAATAGCCGGACATCTAGATAGGAATAGTGCAATCAAGCAGACGCAACATGGATTCATGAAGGGGAAATCATGTTTAACTAATTTACTGGAATTCTTTGAAGATATAACGAGCATGGTGGATAGAGGTGTACCGATGGATGTGGTGTATTTAGATTTCCAAAAGGCATTCGATAATGTGTCACACAAAAGGTTACTGCAGAAGATAAAGGTACGCGGAGTCAGAGGAAATGTATTAGCATGGATAGAGAATTGGCTGGCTAACAGAAAGCAGAGCGTCGGGATAAATGGGCCCTTTTCGGGTTGGAAATCGATGGTTAGTGTTGTGCCACAGGGATCGGTGCTGGGACCACAACTGTTTACAATATATGTAGATGACCTGGAAGAGGGGACAGAGTGTAGTGTAACAAAATTTGAAGATGACACAAAGATTAGTGGGAAAGCGGGTTGTGTAGAGGACACAGAGAGGCTGCAAAGAGATTTCGATAGGTTAAGCGAGTGGGCTAAGGTTTGGCAGATGGAATACAATGTCGGAAAGTATGAGGTCATCCACCTTGGAAAAAAAACAGTAAAAGGGAATATTAATTGAATGGGGAGAAATTATAATATGCTGAGGTGCAGAGGGACCTGGGGGTCCTTGTGCATGAATCCCAAATAGTTAGTTTGCAGGTGCAGCAGGTAATCAGGAAGGCGAATGGAATGTTGGCCTTCATTGCGAGAGGGATGGAGTACAAAAGTAGGGAGGTCCTGCTGCAACTGTATAGGGTATTGGTGAGGCCACACCTGGAATACTGCGTGCAGTTGTGGTCACCTTACTTAAGGAAGGCTATAATGGCTTTGGAGGGGGTACAGAGACGATTCACTAGGCTGATTCCGGAGATGAGGGGGTTACCTTATGATGATAGACTGAGTAGACTGGGGCTTTACTCGTTGGTGTTCAGAAGGATGAGGGGTGATCTCATAGAAACTTTTAAAATAATGAAAGGGATAGACAAGATAGAGGCAGAGTGGTTGTTTCCACTGGTCGGGGAGACTAGAACTCGGGGGCACAGCCTCAAAATACGCGGGAGCCAATTTAAAACTGAGTTGAGAAGGAATTTCTTCTCCCAGAGGGCTGTGAATCTGTGGAATTCTCTGCCCAAGGAAGCAGTTGAGGCTAGCTAATTGAATGTATTCAAATCACAGATAGATAGATTTTTAACCAATAAGGGAATTAAGAGTTACGGGAGCGGGCGGGTAAGTGGAGCTGAGTCCACGGCCAGATCAGCCATGATCTTGTTAAATGGCGGAGCAGGCTCGAGGGGCTAGATGGCATACTTCTGTTCCTAATTCTTCTGTTCGTATGTTTATTGAGAAACAGGTCAGGGATAGCACTCTCACGTAGGATGTGTGCATCATGGATGCTGCCAGAACATGTAGCATTTACTGTCATGATTATTTGTTTGTTGTCGACAACAAGCTGCACATCTAGGGCCCAAGTTTCGGATGGAGTTGCTCCAATTTTCTTGGAGCAACTAGTTTAGTTTGGAGTATCTTCGAAATCGTAATTCTCGGCAATTAGTTTGCTCCAGTTCTAGTGAGTTAGTTTAGCTTCAATTTAGTTCAGGTATTTTTTTTCAAAAGGGAGTGTGTCCAGCCACTTAGGCCTGTTTTGCAAGTTTCGTCAGCGAAAACTTACTTCAAACTAACTTAGAATGGAGTAAGTGTTCACTTTTTTAAGTTCTGAAAAAACCTTATCTCGAGTTAAGTTTAGTGCAGACACAGCCAGAGATTGCAGGTGGGAAGCATTAAACAGAAAGGACACATCAACATCACAACAGGTGAGGTGGAGGGGAGGGAAGTTAGAGGATTTTCCATAAACACCTTCACAACAACATTAAAGAAGCAAAGTACATTTAAAGCACCTCGCTCTAAACGAAGCACAAAAAGTAATAAGCAATTAATTGATGAAAATAGAAGGAACCCTGCACCTAAAGCACCAAGACCAAAGTAGTAAGCAATCAATCAATAAAAAATAGAAGTCCTACCTTTATGTGAAGGGAAGGTGTCTCTGTCAGTGTCTCTCACTGTATCTGACGATGAGGGGTGGGGGTGGGGTGTGTGTGTGGGGTGGGGGGTGTGTGTGGGGTGGGGTGTGGGTGTGTGGGGTGGGGTGTGGAGGGGATGTGTGTGTGGGGTGGGGTGTCGGAGGGTGTGTGTGTGGGGGGTGCGTGTGTGTGGGGGTGCATGTGTGTGTGTGGGGTGGGGGGTGGGGTGTGGGGGATGTGGTGGGGGGGGGTGGGGTGGGGGGAGGCTGGAAGAAGGCCCCACATGCTCTCTCCTCCGGCCCTTCGATCATTTCGAGTGCCCCCCAACCCATCCATCCCTTGCCATGTTTCCCCTCCATCCCTTGCCACGCTCCACCTCCATCACTTGCCACGCCCCACCCCCTTCCCTTGCCATGCTCCCCCTCCATCACTTCCCACGCTTCTCCCCCACCGATCACCTCCCCAGTGCCCCCCTCCCACGCTCCTCCATCCCTCCCATACCATTCAAACACAGACTGGGGGAAAAATGCCCTGCTGAGCCATTGCGCAGGCGCACATGCTCCAACGCGCCTGTGCAACACTGCCAGCACTGACAAGAAGGCTGATCCCTAGCCCCCTGCAGGCTGCGATCGGCTTGCTCTGCCCCAGGGAGACTAGGCTGTGCCATGCCACGCTCCAGGAGGACCGGAGAATTGCTCAAGAAGATTCCAGCGCACCTTCGAGCCCAGGCAGGTCACGTAAGTCTCGGAGGTGCGCCATTTTCGGCAGAACCAAAAACTTGGGCCTATGGGGAGTGGAATCCCTTTCTGTTTCGAAACACCTCCGTGTTCTTTAAGGGGGCTTTCAGGGCGATGTGCGTGCAGTCTTTTGCTCCCTGAACCTTGGGGAAATTTGCAATTCTGGAGAAACCCAGAGCCCTCCCGGTCTGTGCCTCCCTGGTCATAGGGAAGCTTATAAAGTCTATCCTGCGAGCGTAAAGGGCTTCTGTCACCTGCCGAATGCAGCAGTGTGTGGCGCGCTGAGAAATAGAACAGATGTCGCCAGCTGAAGCCTGAAAAGATCCCGATGCGTACAATGCTAGGGCTGCAGTAACCTTCACCTCGATGGTCAGTGTGATTCTGATGGTGCTGGAAGGCTGCAGATCCCCCTTGCTGAGCTGGCAAATCTCATCGATGACCTCCTTCCGGAAGCGCAGCCTCCGAAGACATGCGTTTTCAGACAAGTTAAGGTAAGATTGCGTTTCTTTGTACCTTCGTTGGCAGTACGCTCGCCTCCTCTGTCTCTGTCTGCGCGTTTCTCTGCCACCTCTTTGATTGATCCTTTCAGAAACCAGCTTGTGAGCAGTTATGAGTAAGGGCGCGGAAAGCATAGGCCCCATCACGATCAATAATTATTTTCAATTGCTATAAAAGCACTTTTCATTAAAAAATGTTAATCTATTAAACGACTCTCTCTATACAAACCCCAATCTGGATACCAATCTCAGTCTAATGCTCTCTCTATTCCAGCCCCATAAATTATTTTCAATTGCTATAAATGCACTTTTCACTAAAAAATGCCTAATCCAATAGGCTGCTATTAGTAAAATTAAATATAAGTAATAATCAAGAATAGATCTATCTATATAGGATCCTTAAATAACTCACAACTATCTAAGCACGATTTTTTAAGCTGTCTCCACCCTTCCTCCGATCTTCAAAATGGCATCCGTAGTGCCCATTTCCTTCTGTAAAGCCCGGGAAAAAGCAACTATTTCACAGCAATGTTTTCGGCCTCCCATCAGCCCAGCCTTGTGATGGCGATGTGCCGAAAGTTGGGATGGGCCTTGTGTGGGCGATCAGTTCAGCGAAGTGAGCCAAAACTTGGGGGCTTATTTTTCCGACGATCTTTCTGGCCTAGTTTCCACCTTTTACTCAAAATGGGCGATAAAGGTCCATTTTGGGCAATATATAGGCCATAGATGGGTGATGTGAAGTGGAAAGTCTAGCCCAATATGCCTTTGGTCTTCTCAATATGTAGTTGGAGGTAACTTCTCATCCAGTACTGGATGTCGGACAAGCAGTGTGGCAAATCAGAGACAGTGGAGATGTTGAAAGAGGTGGTGGTGAGTTAGAACTGGGTATCGTCCGTGTACACGTGGAAATTGACATCGTGTTTTCAGATGATGTCATCGAGGGGCAGCATGTAGATGAGAAATAGATGAAAAACTTAGACCAAAGGGAATGCCTCAGTACCAAGAAAAATAAAAGGGATACAAGATGAGGGATAAAAGAGAAAATTGTTCATGTTGTAAATATTGTTTATGTTTGTGGATATAATAATTATATTTTTAGCTCCTTCACTGTGTTCATTGCAGGGCCTATTGTGGCTGAGCCATTACTTTGTAAATGGTTAAGAAATACTAAGTGTAGGCCGAAGTGTAGATGCTTCACTTTGCAGCCTCAGCTTGCATTGTGTCCCTGGTTACCATGGCAGCCTGATCTTTTTGGCGCAGATCAAGGCTCCACCCCGAAAACAAAAGGTCGGGTTACGCCAGGCCAAAATTAAGAAATTCAACGGGGAAACATTAGAATATTTTTGGGGGCGTATTTGGGCCCCAAAAAATCAGGCATATCTCTGCAAGTACTCCAAAAAAATGCTTTGAGGAAAATTGAGCCCCAATGGCCCAAGTTTCCGGTTCTGGCGAAAAGGGCGCACCTCCGAGACTTACATGACCTGCCTGGGCTCGAAGGTGCGCTGGAATCTTCTTGAGCAATTCTCCGGTCCCTTTTATTTTTCTTGGTACTGAGGCATTCCCTTTGGTCTATGTTTTTCATCTATTTCTCATCTACATGCTGCCCCTCGACGACATCATCTGAAAACACGATGTCAATTTCCACGTGTACACGGACGATACCCAGTTCTAACTCACCACCACCTCTTTCAACATCTCCACTGTCTCTGATTTGCCACACTGCTTGTCCGACATCCAGTACTGGATGAGAAGTTACCTCCAACTACATATTGAGAAGACCAAAGGCATATTGGGCTAGACTTTCCACTTCACATCACCCATCTATAGCCCATATATTGCCCAAAATGGACCTTTATCGCCCATTTTGAGAAAAAGGTGGAAACTCGGCCAGAAAGATCGCCGGAAAAATAAGCCCCAAGTTTCGGCTCACTTCGCTGAACTGATCGCCCACACAAGGCCCATCCCAACTTTCGGCACATCGCCATCACAAGGCTGGGCTGATGGGAGGCCGAAAACATTGCTGTGAAATAGTTGCTTTTCCCGGGCTTTACAGAAGGAAATGGGCACTACGGACGCCATTTTGAAGATCGGAGGAAGGGTGGAGACAGCTTAAAAAATCGTGCTTAGATAGTTGTGAGTTATTTAAGGATCCTATATAGCTAGATCTACTGTGATTATTACTTATATTTAATTTTACTAATAGCAGCCTATTGGATTAGGCATTTTTTAGTGAAGAGTACATTTATAGCAATTGAAAATAATTTATGGGGCCTAGTGTTGGACTGGGGCCTGGAATAGAGAGAGCATTAGACTGAGATTGGTATACAGATTGGGGTTTGTATAGAGAGAGTCGTTTAATAGATTGACATTTTTTAATGAAAAGTGCATTTATAGCAATTGAAAATAATTACTGATAGTGATGGGGCCTATGCTTTCTGTGCCCTTACTCGTAACTGCTCACAAGCTGGTTTCTGAAAGGATCAATCGAAGAGGTGGCAGAGAAACACGCAGACAGAGACAGAGGAGGCGAGCGTACTGCCAACGAAGGTACAAAGAAACGCAATCTTACCTTAACTTGTCTGAAAACGCATGTCTTCGGAGGCTGCGCTTCCGGAAGGAGGTCATCGATGAGATTTGCCAGCTCAGCAAGGGGGATCTGCAGCCTTCCAGCACCATCAGAATCACACTGACCATCGAGGTGAAGGTTACTGCAGCCCTAGCATTGTACGCATCGGGATCTTTTCAGGCTTCAGCTGGCGACATCTGTTATATCTCTCAGCGCGCCACACACTGCTGCATTCGGCAGGTGACAGAAGCCCTTTACACTCGCAGGATAGACTTTATAAGCTTTCCTATGACCAGGGAGGCACAGACCGGGAGGGCTCTGGGTTTCTCCAGAATTGCAAATTTCCCCAAGGTTCAGGGAGCAATAGACTGTACGCACATCGCCCTGAAAGCCCCCTTAAAGAACACGGAGGTGTTTCGTAATAGAAAGGGATTCCACTCCCCATAGGCCCAAGTTTCTGGTTCTGGCGAAAACAGCGCACCTCCGAGACTTACGTGACCTGCCTGGGCTCGAAGGTGCGCCGGAATCTTCTTGAGCAATTCTCCGGTCCTCCTGGAGCGTGGCGTGGCACAGCCTAGTCTCCCTGGGGCGGAGCAAGCCGATCGCAGCCTGCGGGGGGCTAGGGATCAGCCTTCTTGTCAGTGCCAGCAGCTTTGCGCAGGCGCGTTGGAGCATGTGCGTCTGCGCAATGGCTCAGCAGGGCGTTTTTCCCCCAGTCTATGTTTGAATGGTATGGGTACCGGGGAGGGATGGAGGAGCGTGGGAGGGGGGCACTAGGGAGGTGATCGGTGGGGGAGGAGCATGGCAAGGGAAGCAGGGGGAGCACGGCAAGGGTTGGAGGAGCGTGGCAAAGGAAGGAGGGGGAGCGTGGCAAGGGATGGAGGGGGAGCGTGGCAAGGGATGGAGGGGGAGCGTGGCAAGGGATGGAGGGGGAGCATGGGTTTGGGGACACTCAAAATGATCGAAGGGCCGGAGGAGAGAGCAGGGGTGCCTCCTTCCAGCCTCCCCCTCCCCTCCACCACACCCCACATACACCCCCCACACACACACCGTCGTTTAGTACTTGGTGCTTTAAATGTACTGCTTTGTTTCGTGCTTAGTGCTTTAAATGCACTTTGCTTCTTTAATGTTGTTGTGAAGGTGTTTATGAAAAATCCTCTAACTTCCCTTCCCCCCCTCCCCCCATTGTGATGTTGTTGTGTCCTTTGTGTTTAATGCTTCCCACCTGCCGTCTCTGGCTGTGCCTGCACTAAACTTAACTCTTGGTAAGGTTTTTCAGAACTTACAAAAGTGAACACTTACTCCATTCTAAGTTAGTTTGAAGTAAGTTTTCGCTGATGAAACTTGCAAAACAGGCCTAAGTGGCTGGACACACTCCCTTTTGAAAAAAAATACCTGAACTAAAATGAAACTAAACTAATTCACTAGAACTGGAGCAAACTAAGTGCTGAGAATTGCGATTTCTAAGATACTCCAAGAAAATTGGAGCCACTCCACCCGAAACTTGGGCTCTATATTACTCAGCCGCAAACAATTGATCAGTATTTCCCTCCATGGAGTCTCTGCTCAAATGGACTCATCAGATAAACTAAGCAGATTCCACACATCGGAATGAACTAGTTTGCAAAACTGCAGAATGGAACACAAATTAGACGCAATGACATAAGAACATAAGAAATAGGAACAGGAGTTGGCCATACTGCCCCTCGAGCCTGCTCCGCCATTCAATAAGATCATTGTTGATCTGATCATGGACTCAGCTCCACTTCCCCGCCCGTATTTGATAGTAATTTTTAGTATCATGTTATTGCTTTATTATTTCATAATGTTTTAGTTTTTCATCAACGGTTTCAGTTGCAGTCATATTAGAAATTATACATTGACCCAAAAATCTGCAGGACCAAATTCAAAAGTAATGAATCGCTTTGTGATGTTCTGGGGATGCGAAAGGTAAAATATGAATAAAAGTTTTTTCTTTGCTTTTTTCTATTGCTATTACCACAAGGACCACTCAGCCACTTTAAAATGAAGTGTATCATCACACATATCTACAGTTACAGATGTTGGATGAGTTGCCATTAATCAATATGTTTGAAGTCAGTTTTTAGTTAAGTCGGGTAGATTTTATCTTTTTTGCAAAACATGTGGTGCTTTCATTTCTTCACTCTTCTGTTTAATGTTCATAATCATAATTTGTGTTCCAGAGTACTGATTCTCATCAAAATTGCTACAATGCTTGGCTTTAGCTCACAGCTCTGCTTTGATGAAAGTCGTGCTGAATTACTTCTAAAGATGTGAAAGCATTTTGGAGACAGGGAAGATCAGTCAACCAGAAGGACAATGCTGAGACACATTACAAAAAGGTTCTGTTGCTTACAGTTTTTGGAGTAAAAGCAGAAAACCAAGTAAACTGCTTATAAATCTAATATACAATGGCCAGAAGTGTGATATGGCCATTAGCAGAGCAAAACATCGCAATTTCACATCAGAGGAAGTGTTCCCAGACTGCCTCTAACAGTTTCAAATCATAAAACATGGTAACAATGGTGACTGAGAGACATTGGTAAATGTTCAAGGCTCTTCCTTTATAACATTTGTAATGATGTGGTGATGTGCTTAAATAAAGGCAGGTTTTCATTGGATAGCGTTCCAACTACATTCTATATCAATAAATCTCTCAGAAATGTTATTGCACTGGCTCTAAAAATAATGGCCGAGATGCTGACGGCAAACTGAAATGTTCAGCCATGAACTCATTGAATGGCGGTGCAGGCTAGAAGGGCTGAATGGCCTACTCCTGCACCTATTTTCTATGTTTCTATAAACTGGCAGCATTCGTCGTCATTCCGCCTTTAAACTGACCGCAACGTCAGGATTTGGCACATGCTTCAGCTCCTCCGCAGTAATTACCGTGTTAAATTCCCCACTAAAAGTTAGACCCAAAGGGATTAGGTGTAACTGGGATCCTAACAGCCTACTGACTGCTAAACAGTTTCAGGGCCTGAAAAACAAATTTTAATTTTGTGCAGTATTAAATTCATCCATTTTAATAAAAATTTAATTTTTAAGAAACAAAAAAAAATTGTAGTTTATTCATCTTTATTTCAGGTTTGCGGGTTGCCCCATGAGAGACCCAATCTTTGTTTTGCTCTCTCGAACATTTTTAAAAAGTTAACGTTTTAAGAGCTTACGCACTTCCTTGTTCGCTGTCTATGAGAATTCTGCGTTTTTTCTGGCTGCTTAGATAGCCTGTTGATAAACCAGCAAGCTCGCACAAGGGAACCCCCATTAACCTCCGTTGATTTGAATTGAAGGTCAGAAAACCCTTTGCTTCGCCGCTGACTGCCAAATCCGGGCCAACATGTATTGTGTCTGGTGAGATGTTCTGTAACCTTATGATATATAAAGTTAAATAGTATGTAGTGTATGTTTAGTTATTTATTTACTTTTCCATGGTGTGAATAACACAATATTGTAAATTTAACTACCATGGAGCAATGTATTGTTACGCATCTGATTTATCCTCCACTACACAAAATGAAGCAACCCTAACAGTGAAGACAAATACTGAAACATGAGAATCGCAGTACAGATGTTGAGGTTCATCAGCTCTCAGCCAGCTGGAGTTTCCAAACCCAAAGAGATATGGTGAAGCACCCAGTGGTAAAGACACCTCCTGACAACAATATCCAAACACGAGATAAATAACAAAGCAGATTGTTTCTTCCTTGAATAAATAATGAAAAAATAATACTGGGAGGTAGAATATGGACTCTTCATCTCTGGGACTTTGGTTGAAATATAGGCCAAATTGATGGGACCAAAACTTTCTCTCCCATGGTATGCTAGGGCCCTAAGTGAAATTAGTTTGGGCAGTCTCCATCGGATTCTAAGTAGGTCCAAGTCCACAGTGCAGATTGTCCACAATGGCAGCACTAAGCTGGTCGTTGGGTCACCAGAGATTTCTGGTATGGCTGAAGTGGGAAGTGTAAATGTCACATTAGGTTGGTTAATTCTAAGGTTGGAATTAAAGTTAGAAAGTCCTGCAAAAGACAAAATCCATGAGAGACAAGGCCCTAAAATCATCATTGAATATTTGAGGAGAAACGGCTTCTAATTTAAAAAAAAATCCATGTTTGTTTTTTTGCTGAACTCAGTGGGACACTATAATTGGCAACAGAGACCCCAAATTAGAAAATGGAAAAATCATCATTGCTTCATACAGCTGATCACTACCCAGTATCTCCTGCAGAAGGTTTGGGTTCAGCTCCAGTGACACCAATGTGTCTGCTTGGATCAAATGCCAGAGAGTCACCGTCACCTGTGGGACCATACACCAACATGAGTGACTGTATTTAAGAGAAAAAATATAAGGGGGAAAAAGTTGTACAATAACAAAAATGAGCTTGTGACTGGCATTCTGACTGGGGCCATTATCTTCTTGGCATTTTCAGACTTTGCCCACAACATAATGGGGGTCATTTAAAATTTTAGCGGGTTTGGAAAACTGATGGTGGCAGATCAACAGCCCAATCTTCCTTTCCATTTAAGTTAATGTAAAGGAAATTGGGCCGGGTGTATAACAGGCGGACCACTGCTACCATCTGCTTTCCATCCTCGCTGAGATTTAAAATTACTCCCCGATGTTCCTATACATACCCTCAGCTTTCAGACCTCCACAATGTTACTGCAACAAAGGAGACACTGGAAGCTACGGCAAAGTGAAGAAATATTATATTTCAATAACCAATCTCAGAAACATCATGAATATGAAAGCCCATTTTGAAAGGCCAAGTACTGCATAATGCACTTTTAAAGGGGCAATGTCTTTACACACAATAAAAATATTTTGTTTCTGTTTGGGTATAGAGAAAGGTCAGAACAACCATGCATCAACTTCACACTGACTCTCGCACAATTACTTCAATGAGTCATATGTCTGGAAACAAAATAGAATGATTTTGTCAAATTCTTTTTTAGAAAGACAATACTCCTTTAAAAATATGAAACTTACAATTTTTTTTGTATAGTTCCATAGTAGGGGGCAAAAGGGAGGGAGGAAATTAAAACAATTATCATCACTAGAGAAAAGGTACTAGGCAAACTAATGGGACTAGAGGCCAACAAGTCCCCTGGACCTAATGGCCTGCATCCTAGGGTCTTAAAAGAATTGGCTGCAGAGGTAGTGGATGCATTGGTTGTATTCTTCCAAAATTCCCGAGATTCTGGAAAGGTCTCAGCAGATTGGAAAACCGCAAATGTAATGCCCCCTATTCAAGAAAGGAGGGAGATACAAAGCAAGAAATTATAGACGAGTATGCCTAACATCTGTCATTGGGAAAAAGCTGGAGTCCATTATTAAGGAAGTAGCAACAGGACATTTAGAAAATCATAATACAATCAAGTAGAATCAACTTGGTTTTATGAAAGGGAAATTGTGTTTGACAAATTTATTAGAGTTCTTTGAGGATATAACGAGCAGTGTGGATAAAGGGGAACCAGTAGATGCAGTGTATTTGGATTTCCAAAAGACATTCGATAAGGTGCCACACAAAAGGTTACTACACAAGAGCTCACGGGGTTGGGGGTAATATATTAGCATGAATAGAAGATTGGCTAACTAACAGAAAACAGAGAGTCGGGATAAATCGGTCATTTTCAGGTTGGTAAAATGTAACTTGTGGGGTGCCACAGGGATTGGTGCTGGGGCCTCAACTATTTACAATCTATATTAATGATCTGGATGATGGGACCGAGTGTATTGTAGCCAAATTTGCTGACAATGTAGATAGGTTAAATGAGTGGGCAAAAATTTGGCAGATGGAGTATAATGTGGGAACATTTTGGTAGGAAGCATAGGAAAGCAAAATGTTATTTAAATGGAGAGAGACTACAGAATGCCGCGGTACAGAGGAATCTGGGTACCCTGTCCATGAAACACAAAAAGTTAGCATGCAGGTACAGCAAGTAATTAGGAAGCCAAATTGAATGTTGGCCTTTATTGCAAGGGGCATAGAGTATAAAAGTAGGGAAGTCTTGCTACAACTGTACAGAGCGTTGGTGAGACCATACCTAGAGTCTTGCATACAGTTTTGGTCTACTTATTTAAGGAGGGATATACTTGCATTAGAGGCAGTTCAGAGAAGGTTCACTAGGCTGATTCCTAGGATGAAAGGGTTGTCTTATGTAGGGGAGGAAGAAAACCCCCTCATTTTACCCAGAAGGAAAAGGGCTGTGGGATCAGTCTGTGCTGTGAATTGAAACCGATAACAGTTTGACCTTGGCAGAGCAGTGATTGGACGGGGGAGGACACCGGAGGGCCAATGGTGAGACAGAGTCAGCCCGAAGCATGGGGCTTTCAAGTCAATGGGAGAGCACTTGCTCGAAAACTGTGGGACTGACTCTCAGCCATTATCGGACTATTGTCTTCCCCATGTTTACACTATGGAAGGAAATTATGCAGATCTTCAGAAAACTAGGGAACCCAAAACAAACCAAGGACCTACACAATGGCTACAGGAGGCCAACCCAATTAACACCTACTCAAACCTCGAGTAGGTTAGAAAAACTGAATTGAAGGGAAACTATGCAGACCTTCAGAAATCAGAGGAGCTCTCTGCTATCCGGGCTGTGGTTGGGGACAACCTGCTCTTCGAATGAGCTGAGGAGCAGCAAAGGAACCGGCAGTTGGAGGAGACCTTCCGAAATAGCCGGGACTATCTTCAGTGTCAGGTCACTGAGGCCAAGGGTAGTGAGGGGTCCCTCCGGGAACAGAACTCTCGGTACACCCAGAAAATTTGGGAACTAGAGAATAAATTAAAAGATGTACAGGCAGCCTATAAAGTGGCCAGTAGCAGTGAGTTTGCAGATCACGGTCCCTGCCAGGAGAGGATTAAAACTCTCACCCATGCTCTATCCCAGGCAAAGGGGATGGTCGCCCTGATAGGACCTGGAGGGTCCATAGGGAACAATGGAGAGTATTGGGGGGTAGAGAAGAATCCATAGGCAAGAGACGCCCGACCACCACCTGAGGCACCGGTGGTTTGTCCGGTGGGGTACCAGGAGGAGCGGGGCACGCAGGTAGTAGCATACCCAGGGCTGGGGGCAGGACAAATGTGTCCCGCTTGGCAGCAGGGATGTGAGGCTCCAGCCGAGGGTCAGTTAAAGGCTGGATCAGGCGACCAGGCACTGTCTGCTGCACCGGGTATGGTGGGACAGCCGGAGGTAGAGGGACCAGCGCAGAAAGATCCTGAACAAGGGCGGATGTGCCCGGTCAGGCAGCGCAAGTATGGTCCTCCACAGGCAGGTGGCCAAGGTCGGGAAGCGCTGTAGAGCGACTTTATTATTCCCCATGGAGTTCAATCACTCAGGGCCATGGTGGCCCATTTGGCCAAACTCACTCACAGCGGGGACCCATCTATCCACTTTATGGAGGTGATGCAGGCAGGGGCAATTAATGGGTGCGACGAGGAAGAGACAGCCAAGCTGCTGCTCTTCTCTCCGGACAGCAAATTGCCGGAGGAGACAGCGTACATTTACTGAGGTCCAGAGGGCCGTCCTTGAGGCTATGGGCTTCGATGACGGCAGTCCTTTCGAACGGGTTGAAAGGACAAGGCAGCTCGCAGGGGAAACCCTGCAGGCGTTTGCGGACAGGCTGTGGGTGGCAGCCTGTGGGGAGCTCCTCGACCGGGCGAATCTTTCCGCGGTACAGACTGGCCGCTGGCTGAGGATGCTGGTGGCAAACTGCTTGCCCCGGCTTAAGGCCAGGGTAGAACTGTGGTTCGATTCCCGGGACCCCAACCTCACCGAGGGAGCAGTGGTCAGGCAACTGGCACTGGTCCAACGGAATGGAGGAGGGGAGGAGGAGAAAACCTCCAAAGGTCGGGTATATGAAGTAAAACCCAACTCGATTCCCAAAAGGGAATGGCACCAGGAGGGTGGCCGCTCGATTGATAAGGAGGGAGTGTGCTACGGGTGCGGGAAAGCTGGGCATTTTAAAAGGGATTGCAGGAGCCCAGTAAAGAGATATGGGGGGAGAAGTTCTTTAGGAGCCGCCCAGAGTGGGGGAAGTGGAGTGAGCTCCTCACTATCCCTTGATGAGATAGTAGCTGCAGTGAGGACAGTGCTGGAGGGGACTGGGAAGGTAGCCTCGGCAACAGGCAGGGAAGCACCAGCAACCCTGCCAGTACAGAGGCCGTGACTAGCCCAGACACAGCCTGCATACCTGTGCCCACTAGAATATGACCCCTGGGGACGACCCTGGGTCAAGATGGAGGTTGAGGGTGTATTGGGTACTTACCTTTTGGACACTGGTGCTTCCAGCACGATAGTCCATTCGGAGGACCCCGCAACCTCACCTCTATCAAACGGGGTGCCGTATCAACTAGTTGGGTTCACAGGAAATGAGAAGGCTGGGTTTTTCTCAGTCCCGCTCGCAGTTCGTTTAGGAGCACTCCAAACACAATGGAAGTGCGTCCTAATGAACTGGGAACAGGTGGGAAAAGGAATCTTGGGGGCTGATTTCATCATCGCTCGCCAGATCCTAGTAGACTTGAGGAATCACTGTCTATGGGGCACAGTGGGCACGGGAGCAGAGGGAGAAGTCATGGTTATTGATAAGAAACAGGGAAAAGGGACTCTGTGTACAATGAAGCCAAAAGTGGGTTACGACCTGGAGGTTCTGGTCGGTAACACCCCAGCCGAGTACCGGGCCCATGTGCAAGCATTTGCCACCCATAAACACGATTGTGAGAGAGTCACAGGAGTGGAGGTTAGAATAGATGGGGATCCCATGTCCCGCCCGCAAAAGCAGTATGGCTTTCCCCGAGAGGCAGAAGCAGACTTGGAGACAGCTTTAAGCTCGCTTGTCGAGCAGGGTGTTTTGAGACCCATAGCCACCCATGTCAACTCCCCGCTTTGGCCGGTTAGGAAACCGGACAATTCTTGGGAGGGCTACAGTGGATTATAGGGTGCTCAATAAAAACATCCCAGCTTGTGCCCCCACAGTAGCGGTGGTTGCGGATCTGATAGGGGAAATCCCTGCATCCGCAACCACGTTCACAGTGTTGGACATATCCAACAGGTTCTGGTCTATCCCTGTACGGAGGGAAGACCAGTACAAGTTTGCCTTCACCTTCCGGGAACAGCAGTATACATGGAGCTGCCTCCCACAGGGCTTTCATAATAGTCCCAGCATCTTTCACCAATGCATGGCCAACCACACCAGCTGGTCCAGTATGTGGACGACCTGTTGTTGTTCACAGACAGCAGTGAGGAACACGGTCCACTGCTGGTCGAACTGCTGGTCTTACTGAAGGAAGGGGGTTTTAAAGTTAACCCCAAGAAAGCCCAGATAGGTCTAGGAGAAGTAAAATTCCTGGGCCTGACGATAAGGGCAGGAGAAAGGGCCATTGATGAGGCTAGAAGAAAGGCAGTGCAGGAACTCCCTGTCCCTAGGGATGTGTCGGGGGTAAGGTCTTTCCTGGGAATCACTGGCTACTGTAGGGACATCATCGAGGACTATGCAGCCACTGCTGCCCCTCTGCTCAGACTCCTCCACAAGGGGGTCGAGTGGGAATGGGACGAGGGCTGTGAGGCAGCATTTGTCCGTCTTAAGAGAGACCTGCAGGTAGCACCAGCCCTAGGGGCAATTGGTGGGGGGGAGGAATTCTTCCTGGAGATGGCAGCCAGTGGCGACAGCTTAAGTGCTGTGTTGCTCCAGGGGCGAAACGGTCAGCTGAGACCAGTGGTGTACTCCTCCAGGGTCCTCACGGAGGTAGAAAAGGGATACTCCAATTGTGAGAGGCACTTGCTTGCCACCACTGGGCAGTAAAGAGAGCTCAGATCTTTACCGGAATATCCCCCATTACACTCCTCACCCATCATACCCCGACGCAGATGCTGTTGGACGGGAGGATTAAGGACGGGACAGTGAGCAGTGCTAGAATCACTCGCTGGACCCTCCTCCTCTCCCAAATAACTTTAAAGGTCAAGGGCCTCTGCGAGCCCAGGCTCACAGCAAATTTAATCTATCCAGGGCAGCCGCATCGATGCTCTGTGGAGGGGGTATGGGACATCAACTTTGGATTTCGGGCAGGGATACACCCCACAGGCCGCGAGATCTACGTTGATGACTCCAGTTCAGTGTCCGCGGGTACAAGACTCACGGGCTGCGGAGTTTGGGATCCCAAGGCAGGAATTGCCTTGGCTCTTAAACTCCCATGCACCCTGAGCGCCCAGCAGGCGGAACTCTCAGCGGTGATGTATGTGGTCACACACCCCGAGGAATTCCCTACCCCACACACGATTTGCTCGGACAGCATGTTCACTTGCAATTCGTATACAGAGTATCTGGTGATTTGGTCACGCCGGGGGTACACCTCTGCGGATGGGAAACCCCTTGTGACCAAACCCCTGCTAGAAAAGATCGTGGCTGCAGTGGGAGAAACCGGGGATGTATATATCCATAAGGTAAAGGCCCACTCCAAAACTGAGCCACGGGGGGAAGGTAACCAGCAGGCAGACCTGCTGGCAAGGGAAGGTGCTCGTACAGGTCGCCCATGGGACCCATACGAGGCAGGCAGGATAACAGCAGCAAGAAGCAAGCCAGGGACACCAGGGAGCGTAGGGGCGGCTGTGGCTCCGGACCTTAAAGTAGTCCAGATGCAGGATCCGATCCTGAAGGCTGCCTTGGCTGCTATCAAAAAGGGGGAAAAGGCGGAGGGCCCATACAGTGCTGCAGATATTGCTGTGCGGGAAGGCATGTTGTTTAAAGGGGACAAATGGGTAGTGCCGCCACAACACCGGAGGGAATTCCTTCAGCTGGCCCATGAGGGTCCAAGTGCGGGACACCCTGGGCCGGAATCTACCTGGCAACGGGTAGAAAAGGCAGGGTGGTGGCCAGGCCTCCGGGAAGACGTCCGCAACTTCTGTGTGGGCTGTCTGGTTTGTGCTGCAAACAACCCAGATCCTCAGAAAAGGAAGGTGTCTATGGGACACGTCAGGCGGGTAGAGGGACCATGGCAGTCGATCCAGATCGACTACATCGGACCCCTACCAGCCACCCAGGGAGGTTATAAATACTGCCTCGTCCTGGTGGATGTGTTTACCAAGTGGGTGGAAGCCTTCCCTTGCCGAACAGCTACTGCGGTGGGGACTGCAAAAATCCTGGTGAGGGAGGTGTTCTCTCGGTGGGGTCTACCTCAAATCGTGGAGTCCGACCGGGGAAGCCACTTCACCGGCCAGGTGATGCAGGCCACCCTAAAGGTGCTGGCGATAAGAGCCAAATGGCATTCGCCTACAACCCTCAGTCCTCACGCCCCGTAGAACGCCTGAACCGGACCCTAAAGGAAAGGCTGCGCAAGGAGACGGGAGACTCACCGAACAAGTGGGTGGAGGTCTTACCATTGGTCCTCATGGGAATCCGGGCCAGTCAGTCAAAGAGCACAGGGTACTCACCCCATGAGCTGATGACGGGCCGGATCATGAGGACCCCAGTGCATGTGTTGACGCCGGTTCTCACCGAAGGGCAGCTTCAAGAGGTGAACTGGGACCGCTTCGTCAGGAATCTGTTTGAACAGCTTCAACAGATTCACTGGCAGGCGGCCAACAACATGGGTAAACAGCACCGTGCCAATCGGCTGCTGCTGGAACCCCGTAGTCACCATGATTGGGAGGTGGGCGACCAGGTGATGGTGAGAAGCTTCGCCCGGGTCGGGGTATTTGAACCACTGTATATGGGACCATACAGCATAGTCGACAAGGCTAGCCCTATGCTCTATGCGGTTCGATTGCCTCGCCGGGTGAAGTGGTATCACATTAATCAGTGTAAATTGTTTGACCCCAAAAGAGGTAAAAAACAGAGGGGACGAGCAAGGGAAGGGAATCAGGCACTGGGGGAAGAACAGGCCCCGGTGGATTTGGAGGCTCCGGAGGAGGCAGCGGGACCCGAAGCTCTACAGCCGGGGCTGGTTCACTGTTCCTGTAAGGCTATCCCACCACTGGATAGAGGTTCCCAGCCCACTAACAGAAATAGGGAGAAAGGCTCTACCATTAGCAAGATCCAAGGGGAAGCTGAACCTCCCATGGTGGATCAGCTGGGGCTAGCCCAAGAGGTGGAGGAGATAGCATTGCAGTCCATAATGTGGGACTCTGTACCGACAGTAAGGAGGAGTAACAGAGTGCCACAACCCAGGGCGCCGTGGTCTCCTGTTTACTTAACTCCCCGCCCCAGACCGAGAAGTCGAAAGACAACAGGGAGGGTGCTCTGTTGTGCTAGCAAGGGTCTCCCACCGATTATCCGGGGCTCGGGACGGCCTTGGAGGACAGCACAAGACTCATTAAGGGGTACTATACGAGCCCCTCAGCAGAGGGCATCCTGGTCCCCAGGGTACGGTCAGCCAAGTGGTCGACGACGCCTGTACAGTGACAGGATGTAGCCTGGCCACCCGGGGACGGGTGGCGGTGTATATATTTTCCCTTCCTGTTTTGTTACTTTGTGTTGTGAGTATATGTGTTTAGGTAAGGCAGTGACGGTTGGGTACAGCATTTTATGTTCGGAACATGTTACGCGGGCCGAGCCTGGAGAGGTCTCTCAAGGCAAGGCCATGTTCTTCTTGCCTTTCAGGTGTCAACACCTCCCTACTGGACATTAGTGATGCTGGTATCGCTAAGGATCTGCACCGGGCACCGAGGGGACACCGAGGACTCCCTGGTTTTTGGATGCTCCGGGGGCAGAGCGCCGACAGTGACCACAGGAGAAGGGACTCCGGCGGCGGATGGCCGGGTCACCTACTCCCACGAGGGGAGATGGCCTGGGTGGTTGGGATCGAACTCCACCAAGTACTCCAACCATAAGGACTTTAACTACGGAGAGGCGTCCATCCCCTGCCCGGAGATCACTGTGGCCACTTCCAGAGTGAGAGTGACAGAAGGCAGGAAGGTATGCCTAACTTGCCAAGGGGACATACCTCTGGGACGGTGGTGGTGGTGGCTCAGAAAGCTCAAGAAGGACGTGGGAGACCGACACTCGGACTGGGAACGTCTGGATAATGATACCTACCGAACCATCATGGGGTCATCTGGCAGGGTCACGGTGTGCTGGGAGAAATGGTGGGCGTACGACCAAGGAATTTATTTGTGTATGTGGGGATCCACTTGCGTGTGTTCAAAGGGGGTCTTCATTGCTTTCTATAGATGGTGGTCAGGATGCCCGTGATGGGGGCGTCCCCACGACCAGCATCCCTGTCCCGAGTGGAGAATGTGGGAGTCATTCGTGGAGGGGTGCATGTTTGATTCAAAGAGGTCCCACCTTATGTCACAATGTGGGAGCATACTGTGACAGGTACAGACCTCTCGGGTTGTCGGAGCAGGAGAGCACAGGTAATCCTGTGCCCCCAGCACTTGAACACTTTTGCAAGGCCACAATGCGGGTTCAGCACTGCTGGGGCAGAGCCCATCAATTGTACAATGGAGGTAATGGCCCCTAACCACATGCCTCCACAGGCGGTGGGACATACTGTGTCACCACAAGTGCCCAATGGTATGAACACGGACAGGGAAGGTGGTGTCCAATATCGTACAGCAGCTTTTGCTTTAAACCCAGGGCAGTGGTTCAAGTGGCACACACCAGAATCACACCCATCCCTGAACCTTCCTCGATTCACCTCACAGTACAAAACAACCTCAGCCATCTACAACAATATGTCGCCCATTTTGGCTATCCCATTGCCCCACTACCTGAGAAACTTAAAGCCCTCCACCAGGCAGTGGATTTGTCTCAAAAACATTTTTACACCATGGAGCAGAAAACTGAAATTCTAGCAGGGGAGAATGCCCAGATTAAATCCCCAGCATGGTGGGATTTGGGGATACGGGCAGACATACCTGCATGGATCCGGGTGGGATCGCATGCCTTAGTAATCGGCCAACTCCTGATTGTAGCTTATCTGCTAGTTACAAGCTGTACGCTCAGGAGAAAAAGAAAAAGAAAGCAGTTCCTCAGGCTACTACACAGACAGGAGAGCCGTAGCTAAACACTCAAGGCGTGTAAACAAAGCTTGACCGCGACACTTAGGCGGTTTTGTTATTCCCAGGGATGACTGCGTTTTCATACATGGCCCCTGGGGAGTTTGCAGGGCAGGTTTCTTTGTTTTACGGTTAAGACTGAAATGAGACTCAATGTGCAATTGCTGCTGTAACCTTAAGTACATATATGTATATTGCTGTCGTATATTGTAACCTGTTGGATTCTGTGTTTTGTACCGCGTTAAAAGGAATTACGATATATATCGACGGGATCAGTTTAGAGTTAAACTGGGGAAAGTTGGGCAATTTGGGAGACCTAGGGTTTTCTCAGCACCCTGAACTTTGACACATTCGAGTGGTGTCTGACTGTGTCAGATGGGGGATTATGTAGGGGAGGATGAAAACCCCCTCATTTTACCCAGAAGGAAAAGGGCTGTGGGATCAGTCTGTGCTATGAATTGAAACCGATAACAGTTTGACCTTGGCATAGCAGTGATTGGATGGGGGAGGACACCGGAGGGCCAATGGTGAGACAGAGTCAGCCCGAGGCATGGGGCTTTCAAGCCAATGGGAGAGCACTTGCTCGAAAACTGTGGGACTGACTCACAGCCATTATCGGACTATTGTCTTCCCCATGTTTACACTATGGAAGGAAATTATGCAGATCTTCAGAAAACCAGGGAACCCAAAACAAACCAAGGACCTACACAATGGCTACAGGAGGCCAACCCAATTAACACCTACTCAAACCTTGAGTAGGTTAGAAAAACTGAATTGAAGGAAAATTATGCAGACCTTTAGAAACCAGGGAACCCAAAACAACCCAAGGGCCTACACAACGGCTACAGGAGGCCAATGCAATCAACACCCATTCAAACCTTGAGTAGGTTAACATCAGTGGAAAAAACCCGCAATAATCTAAAACTGCTGCATTTTTCAAAATCACAAAGCCCACCAATGGGAAGAATCGATTTCAGCAGGAGAGGCGGACTGTATAATCTGGCTATAAAAAGGGGTTTCTGACGTAGTGTGGGTGGTTCCCTGCCCTCGTCATCCAACAACCAGCAAGACTCTCGACACTGAAGGAAAACCAGTGTCCGAAGACACCGAAGATAGAAGAAACAAACCACTAGACTGCAGAAGGCACAGTAGTGAGTATAACCTCTGGTCCCCAGAACTCCCAACTCAGTTAGGCCAGGAAAGGTGGGAGGTTGGGCATTGTACCGCTAAACTCGTGTAAAGATTTTTGTTGTGTCCGTTTAGTGGGATTTAGGGGGATTGTTTTGCTGGTATGCTGCTGTTTGTTGAGATACACCTTGTCAAATAAATTGGAAGCCTAAAGTTCCTCTTGGAATCACCTTGTCTCAGTTCTATTGTATTACATCTCCTGATCGTGAGTCTTATGTCAGAACAGTGTAAGGGAAGCTAGGAGCACCTCGAAAACGCTCAACTGTGTGTCACAGGCTAGGGAAGAAGGGGTTAGGAGTGTTTGACACTCACAGGTGCCTCACAGGCTAGGCATAAGCTGTGGGGACGCACGAGTCTCAAAACCCCCTTCATAAGCTGTGGACACAGTCTCTCCAGGGGTGCTCTTGCAGCACTCAGGGTACCTCACAGGCCAGGCATAAGCTGTGAGGGCAGAAGCCCAGAGAGAGACACCCAAGACACAACAACACTCCCTGAGAAAACCCCTTACACTTATGAGGAAAGGTTGAGCAGATTGGGCCTGTACTCACTGCAGTTTAGAAGAATGAGAGGTGATCTTATTGAAACATTTCAGATGCTGAGGGTCCTTAACAGGGTAAATGCTGAGAGGATGTTTCTCCTCGTGGGGAATCTAGAACTAGAGGGCATAGCTTCAGAATAAGGGGTCGCCCATTTAAAACAGAGATGAGGAGAAATTTCTTCTCTCAGAGGGTCGTGAATGGAATTCTCTACCCCAGAGCTGTGGAGGCTGAGCCATTGAATATATTAAAGGCTGAAATAGACAGATTCTTGAACTACAGGGGAATCAAGGGTTATGGGGAACAGGTAGGAAAGTGGAGTCGAGGCCAAGATCAGATCAGCCATGATTTTATTGAACGGCAGAGCACACTCGAGTACTACTTCCAGCATCTAACTCCATTGTAACTGCTCCATCTCGGCCAAATAATGCCATGCCACCTCCTGCCTTACTTTCCCAATCCTTCCTAAAATAGACAAAACCCTGCAAGTTAACTCCCCCATCATCATCTGATTTCAATCAGGTTTCAGCCACTCCGACAACATTAATTTCCGCCCTGGATTGGGAATTTGGTGGTGGACCTCCCCACCACCCCATTCCTAGCTTCCAAATGGAAATTAATTATAGGAGGGAATGGAGGAAACCAGTAGAAAAACTGAGCGTGGGAAGAAGAAATACTTGTTTTAAAAGCAAAAAACATACACAATCTGTTGTCGTAGATACTCTATAGTAATAGAAACACTTTTCCGAGAACTATCTGCCATGCCCCATCCCAAAAAAGCAGAGTCTAGATCCATTTTTATAAAGGGTGGAGTAAAATAATGGATTATAGTATGGTTTACAGTAAGGCACGTCAAAAAATTCAGACATGTTAATTAACTCGATTGCAAAAAAAAGAACTGCAATCTAGACTCAATAATGAATACTTGAGGCACATGTCTCAGTGTCTGCATGGTATTATAAATGGGTGACTATAACATGCGGTGTCAGTAACATTCCACAGTGAAGTAGTAAATAGATTTATTGCAGTATCCTTTTGTCTCCACACCTTAATGTAAGATAGCTTTGGAACAGCTGTACACATTATTATTAATGAGGAGTAAATATTAGTAAAAAGTTATCTTAAGTTTGAATAAACGAGGCAATCATTTCAATTTTATAAAAGGTAAAATCTAAAAAGGTAATTGAAATCATTTCAGACGACTTACTAATGCAGGAAGTCCTATTATAGATAGCAGACTTTGAATGGGAACATGCCCAGTCTGATCACAATTAGCACTCCACCTAAAACTGAAGACATTTAATCATTCAATTAACAAATACAAAGTCTGTGTCATCCCCAAATCAAAACTGCAAAATGCATTATACCAGTGTTGAAAGCTGAAAAATTACATTTGGATTTTCATCATAACCAGTACTGACAATTACAACACAAACCTCATAGCACCTTTACTGTATCTAGCATGTCATTAAACACACTGCAAAGTTTCCAATTTAAGGGTGAGACTTTGCAAAAATCAACTAATTAATGAACAGCGAATACTTTTGAAGAAACATTGGTCTTTCACTTTTGATACGGCATTCTAAGTATACCATGTAAGTAAAGATACGTGCATTGGATCCGTTAATCGGTCACAATCTTCAGTCCTCCTTGTGAAATTGTGAAACTGTTAATGACAGTTTTAGGCACCTCAGCAGACCTGAGATATTGGCATTTCTAAACTTTGACTAAACTTTGCTGACCCCGAAAATCCATGAGGAGGCACATCTCAATAAGGGCCGAAATGTGCCCGCCTCTAACCTCTGCCGCTGATTCATGGAGTCAGGACATGGTGTCAAAATTGCCTTGGCAGGCTAGGGGTTCATCACTCACAAAGGAGCCTCCCTTAAAATAATTAAAATAAAATATATTTCGGGAGTCCATATCCCAATCCTCGCCTGGACCTTCCAGTGGGCCCCACTATGCCACGTGTACCAGCGCTAAACACAGGCTAAATCCCTAAACAGACCCTGAGCACAGAAACTCTGATATTCAGATGACCTTCCAGCCTTAAATCAAAAGCATTGTAAGGGATGGTTGGAGGTCCCACCCCACAAGGTATTTCTGGAAGCTAAGTCAGATCTTGGCATAACCGGGTCCAGGCCTCATTTCAGTGATGGTGAGTGTCCCCCGGAAGTACTGTGGGTTTTTGGCCCTGCTGCTTCCATATTTCTTTCCTTCATATTGATTGAACTTCGTGTTTGCCATTTCAAATCTGTCTCAATGAGAATGCCCATGTAGTTTCTCCAGGTTCTACAGCAAGCATGTAACAACCTATATAGTATCATGTTTAATTCAAACTTGTCAAGAAGTTTCAGAAATAGGAAACAAAAGGATTAATAAAGATAATCCAGAATATTGCCACTCTGACCAAGTGTTCTAAAAATAAACAAAATCACCTAAAAAATTAAGAAACAGAAGAACATTGATAATTCAGGCAGGTAAATGGCAATATACATATGGACAAGTTACCTGAGACAGCCATTGAAGCAAGTAGTATAATTAAGTTCAAGAAATGGCTGGATATGTTTCTGTTATCAAAAGAAGTGATGTTCTTAATGAATAAGACATTGGTTACACTCAAATTAGAGTATTTTTATAATACAGGTTGCAACAGAAAGGATATCATTGCCCTTAAAATGTTTCAATGTAGTACAAGAACCAAGATGAAATTGGGTCTGATTCGTTCATTGCACTCGCACTTGTCCATAGTTGCACTGGAACTTACTGTAATTTAGAGAGTCAAAAAAATGTGGTGCCCTCTTCAGGGGATCTGGAACCTGTGTGAATAGGACAAGCAACTGTGTATCTCCTTAACCAATCAGATTGAAGAATTGTTAATGAGCAGCGCAGAGTCTGAACCAGGAAGTGCCAGTTAGAATATTAAATTCAATGTCAAATCAGGTACAGAAAGCAAAATAAAGCAAGGGTAAGAACAATGAGATTAAGAGAGCGAAATAAAAATAGTTACAAAAATTCTTACAACTTTTCTAATTTTCCATTAATTACAATTTGAAGGACTGGACCGGGGGACTGGGGAACAAGAATGGGACCGGACCTGCAAGCCCTTCAGGCAGGGTTGGAGGTAAGTTGCTGTTATGTCTTTTTCAATTCTTTTAATGTGTTGGGAGCTGGCTGTATGCTTCAGTTTGCAGCCTCAGTTCGCATTGTGTCCCTGGTTACCATGGCGACCCAATCTTTTTGGCACAGATCAAGGCTCTACCCCCAAAACTGAAGGACAGGTTAGTCCACGCCAAAATGAAGAAATCCAATGGGGAAACTTAGAATTTTTTTTTTTGCCGTACTTGGGGTCCAAACAAATTAAGCATAACCCTTCAAGTACGCCAAAACAAAAGCTTTGGGGAAAATTAAGCCCTTAGACTTAACACACTGTTAAAAGGATAGCTACATTGGAATGGACAAGCCCTAACCTTTGCTGGCGAGTTTAGTCTGTATCTATGAGACAAGTACAGGAACTTCACGTTGTTCGATGTATTTAAATAGGGAGTCAGCTGACGAGATGCCATTATTGTACAGGGCATTTCGGACAACAACTTCTGGATGTGCGCGTGTGCGGTCCCTGGAAGTGAACACTGTTAGCCTAGTGGTTATTTCTACCACAAAACCCGGCCCAATAGGTTTCTGCAATTACAAAAAATGGCTAAGGGCTAGTTCTCCTCAAAAATGAGATCGTCTGAAGATAATTTCAAAATGAGGAAAGGCAACTGATAAAGATAAAGTTAATCCACACAAATTGTTCACACAGAAAAAGTTCAAAAAAGCTAAATGACATGATTTATAAATGAGGGAAAAAGATCGAATATAAACAGAACTATTTCACACAAAGGTCATGGATGTATGGAGTAAGTTACTGTGGAAAGTTGGCTTTATCAGTTGCTTTTCCTTATTTTGAAATTATCTTCAGACGATCTCATTTTTGAGGAGAACTAGCCCTTAGCCATTTCCTGTGGGGTTGGGGGTAATATATTAGCATGGATTGAGGATTGGCTAACTAACAGAGAACAGAGAATTAGAATAAATAGTTCATTCTCTGGTTGGCAACCAGTAACTAGCGGGGTGCCGCAGGGATCAGTGCTGGGACCCCAACTATTTACAAACTATATTAATGACTTTGAAGAAGGGACTGAGTGTAACGTAGCCAAGTTTGCTGATGATACAAAGATGGGAGGAAAAGCAATGTGTGAGGAGGATACAAAAGATCTGCAAAAGGACATAGACAGGCTAAGTGATTGGGCAGATAGAATATAATGTTGGAAAGTGTGAGGTCATGCACTTTGGCAGAAAAAAATCAAAGAGCAAGTTATTATTTAAATGGAGAAAGATTGCAAAGTGCTGCAGTACAGCGGGACCTGGGGGTACTTGTGCATGAAACACAAAAGGATAGTATGCAGGTACAGCAAGTGATCAGGAAGGCCAATGGTATCTTGGCCTTTATTGCAAAAGGGATGGAGTATTCTTAAAGGGAAGTCTTGCTGCAGCTATATAAGGTATTGATGAGGCCACACCTGGAATACTACGTGCAGCTTTGGTTTCCATATTTACGAAAGGTTATACTTGCTTTGGAGGCAGTTCAGAGAAGGTTCACTAAGTTGATTCTGGGGATGAGGGGGTTGACTTATGAGGAAAGGTTGAGTAGGTTGGGCCTCTACTTATTGGAATTCAGAAGAATGAAAGGTGATCTTATCGAAATGTATAAGATTATGAGGGGGCTTGACAAGGTTGATGCAGAGAGGATGTTTCCACTGATGGGGGAGACTAGAACTAGAGGGCATGATCTTAGAAAAAGGGGTCGCCTATTTAAAACTGAGATGAGGAGAAATTTCTTCTTTCAGAAGGTTGTAAATCTGTGGAATTCGCTGGCTCAGAGAACTGTGGAAGCTGGGACATTGAATACATTTAAGACAGAAATAGACAGTTTCTTAAACGATAAGGGGATAAGGGGTTATGGGGAGCGGGAGGGGAATTGGTGCTGATTCCATGATCAGATAAGCCATGATCTTATTGAATGGCGGAGCAGGCTCGAGGGGCTGTATGGCCTACTCCTGTTCCTATTTCTTAAATTCTTATGTCACTGAAGTAATTAGATTCATAGAAACATAGAAAATAGGTGCAGGAGTAGGCCATTCGGCCCTTCGAGCCTGCAGCTCCATTCAATGTGTTCATGGCTGAACATGAAACTTCAGTACCCCACTCCTGCTTTCTCACCATACCCCTTGATCCCCCTAATAGTAAGGACTACATCTAACTCCTTTTTGAATATATTTAGTGACTTGGCCTCAACAACTTTCTGTGGTAGAGAATTCCACAGGTTCACCACTCTCTGGGTGAAGAAATTTCTCCTCATCTCGGTCCTAAATGGCTTACTCCTTATCCTTAGACTGTGACCCCTGGTTCTGGACTTCCCCAACATTGGGAACATTCTTCCTGCATCTAACCTGTCTAAACCCGTCAGAATTTTAAACGTTTCTATGAGATCCCCTCTCATTCTTCTGAACTCCAGTGAATACAAGCCCAGTTGATCCAGTCTTTCTTGATATGTCAGTCCCGCCATCTCGGGAATCAGTCTGGTGAACCTTCGCTGCACTCCCTCAATAGAAAGAATGTCCTTCCTCAAGTTAGGAGACCAAAACTGTACACAATACTCCAGGTGTGGCCTCACCAAGACCCTGTACAACTGTAGCAACACCTCCCTGCCCCTGTACTCAAATCCCCTCGCTATGAAGGCCAACATGCCATTTGCTTTCTTAACCACCTGCTGTACCTGCATGCCAACCTTCAATGACTGATGTACCATGACTCCCAGGTCTCGTTGCACCTCCCCTTTTCCTAATCTGTCACCATTCAGATAATAGTCTGTCTCTCTGTTTTTACCACCAAAGTGGATAACCTCACATTTATCAACATTATACTTCATTTGCCATGCATTTGCCCACTCACCTAACCTATCCAAGTCACTCTGCAGCCTCATAGCATCCTCCTCGCAGCTCACACTGCCACCCAACTTAGTGTCATCCGCAAATTTGGAGATACTACATTTAATCCCCTTGTCTAAATCATTAATGTACAATGTAAACAGCTGGGGCCCCAGCACAGAACCTTGCGGTACCCCACTAGTCACTGCCTGCCATTCTGAAAAGTACCCATTTACTCCTACTCTTTGCTTCCTGTCTGACAACCAGTCCTCAATCCATGTCAGCACACTACCCCCAATCCCATGTGCTTTAACTTTGCACATTAATCTCTTGTGTGGGACCTTGTCGAAAGCCTTCTGAAAGTCCAAATATACCACATCAACTGGTTCTCCCTTGTCCACTCTACTGGAAACATCCTCAAAAAATTCCAGAAGATTTGTCAAGCATGATTTCCCTTTCACAAATCCATGCTGATTTGGACCTATCATGTCACCTCTTTCCAAATACGCTGCTATGACATCCAAGGGATAGTTGGGGATGCTTCTGGAGTAACATCCCTTAAAAAATATGATTTAGTCTGAAAGACTGCGTTTAACTAAAAGTGGCCAGAGCCATGTGGCTTTTTCTTCTTCCTACCATTTTCTGTGTGTTTTGAGAGTTTGAGGAGTTTATGAAACATAATCAATTACTGGAGTGCTAAAACAATCTAAAGGTGTATACATGTTTAACATCAGTGCAAAGTAGTTTTGGCTTCACACTGATGCTCAACTTGTGTAGTATAAATCAGGTCTCAAAAGCCTGAATTGATTCAGTGCAAAATTTGCCACCAGCATCACCCATCATCATCCTCGGCAGTCCCTCGAAATCGAAGAAGACTTGCTTCCACTCAAAGTGAGTTCTCAGGTGGCTGTACAGTCCAATGCGGGAATTACAGTCTCTGTAACAGGTGGAGCAGACAGCAGTTGAAGGAAAGGGTGGGTGGGGAGCCTGGTTTGCTGCATGCTCCTTCTGCTGTTGCATTTGGTTTCTGCATGCTCTCAGTGACGAGACTCAAGGTGCACAACGCCCTCCCAGATGCTCTTCCTCCACTTTGGACGGTCTTGGGCCAGGGTCTCCCAGGTGTTGGTGGGGATGTTACACTTTATCAAGGAGGCTTTGAGGGTGTCCTTGAAGCGTTTCCTCTGCCCATCTGGGGCTCGCCTGCTGTGTAGGAGTTCCGAGTAGAGCACTTGCTTTGGGAGTCTCGTGTTGGACATGCGAACAATATTGCCCACCCAACGGAGCTGATCGAGCGTGGTCAGTGCTTCGATGCTGGCGATGTTGGCCTGGGCGAGGACACTGATGTTGATGCATTTATCCTCCCAGTGGATTTGCAGGATCTTGCGGAGGCAGCACTGGTGGTACTTCTCCAGCGTTTTGAGGTTTCTGCTGTATATAGTCCATGTCTCTAAGCCATATAGGAGGGCAGGTATCACTACTGCCCTGTAGACCATAAGCTTAGTGTCAGATTTGAGCTCCTGGTCTTAAGACACCCTTAGGTGACCAAAGGCTGTGCTGGTGCACTGGAGGCGGTGTTGGACCTAGTCATCGATGTCAGCCCTTGCTGTTAGTAGGCTCCCGAGGTAAGGAAAATGGTCCACGTTGTCCAAGGCCGAGCCATGGATTTTGATGACCGGGGGGCAGTGCTGTGTGGCGGGTCAGGTTGGTAGACGACCTTTGTTTTACATAGAAACAAGGTGCAGGAGTAGGCCATTCGGGCCTTCAAGCCTGCACCACCATTCAATATGATCATGGCTGATCATACGGATGTTTTGCGTAAGGCCCGTGGTTTTGTACACCTCAGTGAAGGTGTTGACGATGTCTTGGAGTTCAGCCTCTGAGTGTGCACAGAAGCAAGCGTCGTCCGCGTACTGTAGTTCAATGACAGAGGATGGGACGACCTTGGATCTAGCCTGGAGGCGACGTAGGTTGAACAGGTTCCCATTGGTTCTACGCTTTAGTTCCACTCCAGCGGGAGCTTTTTATTAGTGAGATGGAGCATTGCAGCAAGGAAGGTTAAGAGTGTTGGTGCGATGATGCAACCCTGCTTGACCCCGGCCCGGACGTGGATTGGGTCTGTAGTGGATCGGTTGGTCAGGATCATGGCCTGCATGTCGTCATAGAGCAGACGGAGGATGGTGACAAACTTTTGGGGGCGGCCAAAATGGAGGAGGACGCTCCATAGTCCATGGTTGACAGTGTCAAAGGCCCTTGTGAGGTCAAAGACGGCCATGTACAAGGGTTGGTATTGTTCCCTGCATTTCTCTTGTCGTTGTCACGCGGTGAAGATCATGTCCGTTGTACCTCTTGCACAGAATCGTATTGTGATTCTCGGAGGAGTTCTTCAGCCACAGAGAGAAGACGGTGGAGGAGGATTCTTGCGATGACTTTCCCAGTGGCTGACAGCAGGGAGATTCCTCTGAGGTTGCCGCAATCGGACTTGTCCCCTTTTTTGAAGATGGTCATGAGCATTACACTTATGCTTTGAATGCACTATAATTATATTTTCCAGATGTTCCTGTCCAAACACTGTGTTCCACTCTCTATAAACCAGCTTCATTGCAAGAGACATTTAAAGATGTATCAACCTCTGTGTTCAATTATACTAAATTTATATTGGCAGTCAGAGAGACTCCACTGCATTTACAATGGCTATTAGTCCAATATCGGAAACTCCTGTGGAGCATTGAAAGTCTATTAGTCATAACAAGGTATCCTTTGTTGCTTAGATACAAATATAGATCAAAGGATTACGTTGGTACGAGACCACTGTGCACTATTTTGGCCAATGATATCATAACAAATAAAAACCCACATCTGAAAAGGTGAGTTTTCATGCCACTAAAATACTGAAACCAGTGGTATTCAGCTTGCTACAGTTCAAACTCCATAATTGCTACCAACGCTAAACAGAGAGTTATATTCTGCTGCAGTTTTTTGACTGACCAGAAGTGTCACTGCAGTGACAAACATCCACATTAATTGTGAATTCGACCTGACATTACATACTAGGTAAACACTGATAAGTCACATCTGGTGCTATATGGGTCTTGAACGTCCCTTTGTGAACTCCTGTAAGCACACCTTATAAACTGGAGAAGCTGCATGCCCAGCATAGCAAAAGAACCAATAACTGACAAAGGTCACACTTGAATTGTAATATTTCTTGTAAAAATTAAGTATTATTTTGCCAGCCAGTGACTCTTGCCAGTTCACTTTAGAAAATTATTTATTTTTGCTCTTGCCCTTCTTTCTTTCCATGGGCATAATACTGACTTATCCCTTTCCACTCTTAATCCATTCCACCTTGGTACCAATTTTTTTAGCTTGTTGGGGTTCTGGCTTCATAACCGGAGATCTTTCAATATTTTTTCAAACCTAATCCACTTGAAGCAGCCTCTTCATTGATCAGTCAATTTCTGTGAGTGGCACTGCACCCTTTCAGAGTTATTTATCCAATATGTAGTTGGTTTCATAGAAATCATAGAAATTTACAGCATGGAAGGAGGCCATTTGGCCCATTGTGTCCACGCCAGCCGACAAAGAGCTATCCAGCCTAATCCCACTTTCCAGCTCTTGGTCCGTAGCCTTGTAGGTTACGGCACTTCAAGTGCACATCCAAGTACTTTTTAAAAATGGTGAGGGTTTCTGCCTCTACCATCCTTTCAGGCAGTGAGTTCCAGACCCCCACCACCTTCTGGATGAAACAATTTCCCCTCAAATTGCCTCTAACCCTCCTACCAATTACTTTAAATCTATGCCTCCCGGTTTTGACCCCTCTGCTAAGGGAAATAGGTCCTTCCTATTCATTCTGTCTAGGTCCCTCATAATTTTATTCACCTCAATAAGGTTTCTCCTCAGCTTCCTCTGTTCCAAAGAAAACAAACCCAGCCTCGCCAATCTTTCCTCATAGCAAAAAGTTTCTAGAGTTGAATTCCCTGTATGTTAATTGTAATCCTGGTTTGCATTAATAACACTTGATGGTTATTAACCCACCTGGGATTATGCATGGTGAGTGAAGACCCAAGATAGAGAACTTTAGAGGAGAAGAAATTGAAATATTCTATTCATATTCTCGTCTATTTTCTCGCATCCCCCCATATGACATTTTTGTAACTTGCTTCTAAAGTCAAATAACATGATCAATATGAGGGAACACTCCCTTCATCATGCAAAGAACTTGACTTCTGTTTGGTATCTCTCCAAATGCCTACAGTTGATACCAGGAACTTACCATATTGTGAATTTGAGATGCAAGCCCTACCATTCAGCAAACAGTGAGCTCACTGCCACCACAATGCCGAAGTGTTCCCTGTTTAACCTAAAAGTGAACGATGGCTGATTATTAACAGATTCAGCTTTTGAGGTCTGTGCTAATACTGAATTTTTTGTTGTTGTTTAGTTTCTTAGCACAATTGGGATCTGACTCAGTAAAACCAGTCGCACAGGATATGTGTGCACTCAATATGATGTAGCCTATTACGCACTAGGTGCACGGTAAACATGTGCATGTCTAATATAGCTAACAATTTAAAACGTACCATTCCATTTAAAGCAGATTTCCATCTGGAAACTGAAGTGGTCTGAACATGGAACAGACACAATCACTCACTGAAATCAGAAACATTTTCTAATGGTGAATTTAATGCAAATAATAATAATAATAAACTCAATAAACAACTTCTCTGCACAGAGGTCATATAAACATACTTTAAACACAGCACAGAACAAAGAAAACTACCAACGATGTTTTCCAATGTAGGAGTCACCAGGAGACTTTACTGCCAATGACCAAAAATAGCAAACTGAAGAATGGACCAGTATAAAATCTTATTTATGGTGGCAAAATGGAAACAATGTCTTTATGAGATATTCCTCTCACGGGACTAGAGTAAATTCCTATTTGCATGTGGAGGTTAAATAAATGAGGGAAAATGACACTTCTGATGGTAGATGCTATTCAGTTAATTTCCCCACATTGCAGTAGTCATGCTTTTTAAATACTTAATAATCACCAAGTAGATCTTTTCCACATCTGACAGTAATAGTTTTCACTTATACTTACTGTTGCTTTGGAAAACTTTGGCCTATTGCTATGTCGTTGCAATTAGTTTAATTATAGACTAATTTTGACAACAGAATAACGCTGCAATTATCATGTGGTAATTTCTTGCTGCACTCACTTTAACAGTGAAACTCCACCTGCTACTATCAATGTACAGTAAATCTTGGGTAACTCTGGTTTCAAAGGGGTCAGGTTTCAGACCCCCACTAGAACGGCGCACATCGGAGAGGCCCGTCTAATTTGTAGAACAGAATTTGCGCCGAATACTTACCTCGCGATTCTCCGATATCTGTAGACGCATTTCCAGCTCGGCACGGCGGGGGGGGGGGGGGGGGGGGGGGCGGAGCTACAGCCACGCACCAAAAACAGTGCCGGCAGCTGTGCGTGTGCGCAGTAGCTCCTGGCCCTCCCAGCTCATCCTGTCTCCGGGCGACGACTCTATTCCAGGCTGAAGGGGCGTCGCCCTATCCCGGGCCAAGTGGCCTGACACCTCTTACCTCATCGGCGGGGCCCGCCCGCCTGGCATCTCGCTGGGGGCAGGCCACGCCTGAAGTCCTCCGCGGCGGCCTGGCTTTGTCGTCGTCGGCAGGGCCCGCCCGCCCAGCATCTCTCTGGGAGTGAGCCCCGCCCGAAGTCCTCGGCGGCAGCTCCAATCATCTACTGGGTGCGAGCCCCGCTCGAAGTAGCGTCAGCGGCGGGACCCGCCTGACCACCATCCTCTGGGGTGCCCCGTCCTAGCAGGCTGTTGGAGGGCTCCCGGTGCTGCAGTAGGTGAGTAGAAACTTAATTTTTTATTGATTGAGTGATTTTTAAAATGTTTTAATTTTTAATTTTGATTTTTTTATTATTTAATTTTTTTTGATTGATTTATTGGTTGATTTATTTATCATTTATTATTGATAATAGCTCTTTATTTGTAAAAGTGAAGTGTTTAATGTTGTAAACTTCCCTTGCCCCCCCCCCCATCTCTCGTTCCCTATGCCTAATTTCTAAAGTGTAGGCAAGGTTTTTCTGAGCGTACAAAAATCTACACTGACTCCATTCTATGCTAGTTTGGAGAAAGTTTTCGCTGCCTAAACTTGCAAAACAGGCATAAGTGGCTGCACACGCCCTCTTTTGAAAAAAAACTGTTCGAAAATGAAACTATTCTAACTGACTAGAACTGGAGCAAACTAAATGCCGAGAATTGCAATTTCTAAGATGCTCCATTCTAAACCACCGAAACTTGAGCCCAAAGTAACTCTGCTAGAGAATTGGAAATCCCCTAAACAACTTGCTTGTGCACAGGATACTTGGAGAATTTTACACAAGTGTGCTTCTGACACAGCCTTGCCATTAAGAGCACATATTGGGAATTCAGGTGCATGCTTCCCACAGTGCTGTTCATTTAACTATTAGAATATCACAGGAATGTCCACTACACACTACCAATGTGTAAGGCTCAATGCCATGATTGATTTTGTAACATGATCCCTGGCGTCTCAATTCATTAAGGCATTACAGTGAGGATAATATTGATGTTGTAATTGGCTGGCACAACATTGTAAACAAAACTGTTGTATTTAGCCTGTACTGCATTAGAAAGGCACTCTCTTTGCAACATCAAACAAACAATCTGACCGGTAAAAAAAGATATTTTAATTTTGTATATGTCAAATTATTCTGAAATTAATTCCCCTCACTTTATCTATCTTTCCTAGATAGTGATTTAAATATGAATTATTCAAGCACCTTTGTGTTATGGTCTTCATTCTCTTTTCACATAGCAAATACCCTACATTTTTTTAACTGTACACGATTCTGGAATATATTTTAACAGAAAAAATCTAATGAAAACTTTTTAAAATGAAGAAACCTGAGTGAAGCGCAAAGGCCGAGAGTGCAGGGCAACACCAAGGTTGAAAAGAGTGAAAGAGAAGAAGAGATAAATTAGGAAGTAGATGATGCTGAACATGAGTTTTAAAAGTCTGAAGATTGTAGTAGGAAGAAACGAATGATGAAATTAAAGTGTTCCTTGAAAGAATAAGGCTGAGTAGGAGATGGTGCAGTAACTCTTGAGGATATCGAGAGAAGGAACAGCGTGTGGAATGGCATGTTTGGAGTCTAAGAAAAACAAAGGAGGTCAAACTGGGCAGCAATAACCCCAATAGTCTTCATAAAATAAACAAAAAAAAAATTGTGACTGAGGTGAGGAGAAGAAAAAACTTAAGACAATGTTTTTTCTTGTATCTGGTCCAGGAGTGTGTGAGAGGTGCTTAAGGAGCTCCCCATACTCTTGAACACATGAGCAATATTGCTTTATATTAGAATTAATATCACAAGACCAGTTTGGATGAAGAAGACCCTTCAGCCCATTTGATTTTAGCTTCGCAGAATAACTGCCCCACTATTTTCTCATTACAATTTCTATCCGTTTCTTAAATAAGTCTGGTTTTCTGCCCTCAACCAATATTCCTGGTGACCCAATCTAGCTGTTGATTATACTCTGTGTAAAAAAAATTCCTGGTGTCTGCCTTAAATTTACCTTTCAGTATCTCTTATTTATGCTGCTGTGGTCTATCTTTGTTTTTCTTTCTGACATCAGGGACCAGACTCACTGCTTGCATCTGCACAGCCTACAGTGCTGGGATAGCCTTCTCATGAACTGTACGCATTGTTCCAGGTGCAACGTGATCAGCCTGGGCTTTACGGCATAATGAGTGGAGATTTGAGGGGTGATTCCACAGTGTGGTTCTCCTAGCTCTATCCCAAAGGCAGCTATGAATTCTTCTTTTTGTGCACATTATCTTGTAAATAATCAACACTTGCACAATACGAAGAGGTACGATATTAAAGACTCGAGCATTTCACCAAGACTGAATCTTACCAAAGTTATACTAAGGGATGGATTTTCTGGTCCTTTGCGCTCAGTTTTTCGGTGAGGTCTTCTGAGCAGGCAGTCAGCTTCCAGCGCCCTGCGGGGGTTTTCGGGGCCGGTTTTGCGGTGTCGCAGAGCAACACCGCCCTGAAGAGCTGCGCTGGTGTGCAACGGCCCTGGTTGCGACACCGGAGCGCTTTTTGACTCGCAGTGAACGCCTGGGAAAACGGTCGGTCCAAGCTAACCGACCACAGTGAGATAAGTAATGCAGTCCTAAGGTAAATGGGGATCTCATTGCAACGTCTAAAATTCTGACTGGGTTGGATAGACTGGATGCGGGAAGGATGTTTTCCTTAGCTGGGAAGTCTAGAACAAGGGGTCACAATATCAGGATCAGGGTCGAAAATTTAAATTTAGGACCGAGATGAGGAGTAACTTTTTCACTCAGAGGATGGTGAACCTGTGGAATTCCCTACCACAGAAGGCTGTGGAGGCCAAGGCACTGAATATATTTAAGAGGGAGATAGATAGATTTCCAGACACAAAAGGCAGCAAGGGGTATGGGGAAAAAGCAGGAATATGGTGTTGAGATAGAGGATCAGCCATGATCATACTGAATGGCGATGCAGACTCGAAGGGCCAAATGGCCTACTTCTGCTCCCATTTTCTGCGTTTTTGTGGGAATTTTTTCAGGCTTTTTTCTTTCTCCCTAGGTGTCTCTTGGAGTGCTCTAGGCCAGGCTCTTTAGCTCAGGATTTTCCCATGCTAATGCCCAAGAGAGGTGTACAAGGCCTCCAAATCCAGCCCACAATATTTCTTTATCTGAAACAATGTTTATGTCAATTTTACTAGGCAATTAAAGAGTCTTTAATGAAGCAGATCAACACCTGTTTTCCCATTGAATTAGCAATATTCATAACAACAACAAATAGTAAACATCAAAGGATAGGTAATATTCTTAACTAGAGAAAATCAGACGAGCAAACCTTTGGCTTAGTGATAGCATTCCCGCCACTTAATCAGAAAGTACAGGGTTTGAAGCCTCCTCCACACAGTCCAGGTGAGTGGAGAATGGAGATCCAGCTCTGAATTCTGGGTTGCCATCCAGCAGGATACAAGCATCTGGTGGATGTTGGTGGCCCCCTTCATTGTATGGGCTATGGGAGCCCATGAAATCCTCCCGCTCGATAGGACTAACCAACCCATCGGCTAGTATAAAGATGGTCATGGTCATGAAAAAAGCGATCACACTGCAGCCTCTCAGACTGTTAATTAACCTGCAAATCTTTCTCCATAATATTCTCCAAAGAGTATGAAGGTACGAAAACAACTAGAGAAAACGGATAGCTTCTATTGATTATAAGGTAGAAAATTGATTGAGGACGTCAGACAGTACCATAGGAATAAAGCTAAACAAGTTTTTAACTTCTTTATAGCAGTTAATGACATACAGCAGTTAATTTACTTTGCAGTATTTTGTTTTAATATCAACATAGAGCATGAACTTTAAGGAATTATTTAATTTAGCTTTGGATCTTTAACTATACAGATGCGAATGGTCGATGCAGTCCTGCACCAAGTCCCGTTCAACCATCACCCGTCTTCACTGGCTCTCGGTTCCAGAACACCTCAAATTTTAAATTCTCATCCTCATGTTTAAATCACATCCTGCTCTCGCCCCCCTCTAATAATGTTACTTCCTCCAGCTCTACACATTCGCCCCCAGCCCCCGAATTGTCTATCTCTCTGACTCTGTGCTATTATGTGACCCCCTTCCCTTCACCCCAATTGATGGTCATGCCTGCAGCCACCTTGGGCCCACACTCTGAATTTTTTTGCAAAATCTCACCCCCTCCCTCTCCTCCTTAAAAACTACCTCTTTGACAAAGCTTTTGATCACCTCTCCTCACATGTCCTCCGGTCGCTCAGCACCTATTGTTTTGATAATGTCTCTGTGGGGCATTTTTCTACAGTTATTGTTGTTGTTTTACTAATTGCCACAAGATGATGTCCACACTCAACCATTAGCGGTTATAATGTTCATGCTGCATCTTTTGTTCACCTGAATAACAAAGTCATAATACTGGCTTACATCATATAAATCGAACACTCTGATTCAGTAATTAATTGAATAAATAAACCTACCCAAAAGTTACATAACAAAGGTTAATGTTTTATTATCACGTTTTCATTGTTGTACAAGCCTGTTTAAGCATGTTTTTTTATTTTACCTAGCAAAATTAATATTATGGCAGATTTGTTTTTCTCTGTACAATGATCTATAATAACTTTTGGTAGCTTCACATAATGATCCTAGATGATTTTTATTGTGCAATCAAATAATGCATCCGGCTTATTTGCCAACTTTGAAGGAAAAAATGAAACATCCTATTATGATTTTTTTCTTTTCTCTGTATTTTAATATAATTGTCACAACAATACCATTGGCGTGAAGAAGAACACATGCATGTGCAGCCTGAACCCTTCAGGACATGCACACTGTGTACGATGTAGAATTTTTAAGTAATTTGTGGTGCAAAATGAGGGTAATAACATGGGGTGTGAAAAGCAATTTCTAACTCCCATATCCTCAGGCATTGATATAAGTCCCATGGGAGCTCTTTTGTCGAGTCAGTAAATAGCAGAAGTGAGCAGAAATACTTGCATTCAAAAAACACCTTATCACATCGGAGAAACTTCTCAAAGTGCTTCACACAAATTGCCTTTGAAGTAGTCACTTTTTATGTAAGCCAATTAGCACACAGCAAGATCTTGTAAACAACAAGGAATTGAAATTAATTCTTAATTATTTTTAATTTTTTAAATAATATTGTTCATTTTTAATTTTTAATTAAAAATGTATTTTTTTGATGGTGTTTGTTGAAAGAGGAACACTGGGAAATCTGCCTGCTCTTCTTCAAAAAGGGTGATAGACTCTTTAACATCTGCCTGTTTGGGTCTTGGTTTGTGTCTAATTGGAGAGACTGCACCTTCAGCACATGAAAGACTCCCTCATACTGCACTGGAGTGTCACATTATGCGCTAAAATCTTGGGTTGAAGCTTTAACTCTCGAGCTTCTAATTTAGAAGTGAGAGTGTGACTATCTGAGCCAGGCAGGTGCACAAAGGAAAGAAATATGTATTTTTTTTAACTACCAACTTTAACTATATATTTAAAGATAACAGCGATCTCTCTACTTCTATAGGGAGGATACACGTTAGCTGTACACAGAAACAAAATGGGAGACATAATTCATTAAATATATATCTGTGCAATTATATTGGGGAACAAAATAAAAGGGAATGTATCAATTCATATAAAACCAGTATCGAACTTTCCAGTGTAGTACCTGTGCTGTGATTGACATCACCTAATGCCTAAACATTTCCTCACCACTAGACTTCAATGTGCATGAGCCTTTAATGCTGCACCATTCAGATCACCATCTTAACCACTGCCAAGAAACAGAAGTATTTTCACTGAGGTCATGTCTTGTCTGGACTGCTAAACATAAAAATACAGACATGTACAATAAATTTTATGTCTTAAAATATACAGTAAAATGTCATAATTATAAACAGTTTAACAATAGCAGTGAAGTACAAACCTGTCCTATGGCAGTGACCAGGGTGCTTTTTTTTGTTAGTCATATGCAATAAGTCATACTTTTATTATCTCCAAACTTACTCCACCCTTACCACAACATGGTCTCCTGAAAGCGAAGTGTTTTTTGAAAACGACAGTAAGATATAAAACTTGCGATGATGAATGTCTCACATAATATTCAACATGAAAATGTTGGATGCTAAAATCCAGGGGCCCTATCACAGAGATAGTGTTATAATTACAAGCTTTCTCTTCATATTGGGGACCGCGTTCCACAATTGGCTGCCTTACAGCCACAGTTGGAATTCGCTGGAGTAACAGAGAAAGCAACAGGAGGAGTGACAGAGAATGAGGGAGAGACAAAAAAAATAAGGTATACAAATAAGATATAGGGCTAGATATTTGCCAGCCTAATGCATGTTTGAACGCAATTTTTTGTTGTTAAAAGAAACCTAACAAAATTGCCCAAAGATTAAGAATGGCAGTTTCGCAATATCGCTGAAAAGCGGAGCGCCAAGGTGCAACGCGGAAAAAAATAGGACCGCCTAAATTTGGCCGTTTGGTGAACCAGTACTCAGGTGAAAAAACAACGCATGAGAAAAGCAGGCGCTGCAGCCTCAGAAACTTCAGTAAGTAGGAAGACCTGCAAAAAAGGTAAGTTGAAGTTTTTAATTCTTTTTCAGCGATTCATTACTTAGGTGTATTCTGAATGTTTCTTGATTTTTAATTTTTTTATTTTTTCTAATTTTTAAAAATGTTTTCTCCCCTCCCAGGGCCTGTATTTTTGGCGTTGATAGGCCTCGGGCCAAAGTTGTCAAGATCGCGATTTCGACCACGAATCCTCATGCAACACCGATTTTTATCGACAGGCATATTTTTGTGCCAATTTTACTCCCTTAAAAAATGGCGCAATTTTTATTCTTATTTTTTCCAAAATGACATTAAAAACCAAATAACGACAAAAACTGAATTTCTCACCCAAAGAGAGTAACAGAGGCATAAATGAACGCTTTTATATGTGAACAAATCTGGAACTGTCCCATTAAGTATAAAAATGGCCTAATTATACAACATGGACCAATGAGAAAACTGACTATAAATGTGTTTGTAAATCTAGTTCCTGGGACTGTCAGCTACACCATTGGAGAACAGAAGGAAGTATTGAACTACAGGAGACTTTGCAGTTACATTCCTAAGTTATGATGAACAGCAAAAAATGGGGATCTCCACCATCCAAGGGAGAAGTACACTCATATGCATATTTGTAGATAAAGAAAATGGGTAATCTAAAGTTTGCAATTCACTGACCCTCCCTGACACAACACTGTGATAAGGAATTTCAAAAGAGCAGTGTCACATCACAAGCAATCATTGGTTTGAATACAGGATTGCCAGCCTCCTTGGTCTAGAGCATTACACTCCTATTTAGACACTGCCAAGTTGGAACCCAACCTCAATGAATACAGCTATCCTGTATGGCTGATTTTCCCCCTTACCGGGTTTATGTAGATGAGACCCGAGGCCCAATTTTGAACCAGCCTCAAGCCAACGTCTTTGACCTCACCTGTCTCCAGCCCAGAACTTACTTCTCAGCCTTGGTCTTTCTCAATCTAATGCTGAGATTACATCTGTATTCCTGTATACCAGCATTCTGTTGCAAGCAGGCACCAAACATTGCTCCACAGCTCTTCACAATACTGTGGCTGACAGCAATGCAGCAGGAAGATCAAATCTACTCTCACCACTGCAAGACACAGTGCATTGGACCCTATCATCCACCCAAAGTTTTAATTAAACTGCTATTGTGAATTTAAACTCCAATAAGGTATTTGTACTTTATATAAGAGACAGAAAGTTAACCATAACTGATATAAAATCCATAATAAATTACATCTAGGATTATAATTGTATCAGCTAAGTTGAATATTTTACATGAACACTGAAAACCTTTGGCTTTATATAGCGCTATATATTTCTCCATGCAGTGATAAGAAACATATTCGAAGAAGATCAAGAGCAGCCAAATTAAGGTTTCAGTTTAATGCTTTTTGTCATAAAACTGTCATGTGATTCCACTGTTTTTTCTGGTCTGTATCTTTATAACAACGGGGGAGACTTACAGCCTCAAGCTCTTGTGCCCCATATATTGTGGCATCATCCAGTGCGTCGCATCCCATTACTGCCCCGGGTGTAATATTTGCTTCGTCCCCTGCAGCATCACCGGGCATCAACAACGGCAGCTGCAGGAGGCATCGTCACCTCGCTCGGCTGCTTGGGAGGCAATATTTAAAAGTAGTGGTGGTCAGGTGGGGCAAAATTTATTTATGTACCCATTCTGGTGCCTCCTGCTTTGTCTTGCCCCCGCGATTGCTCAGCCCTGTGCTCTTAGAATCCTTCGGGCTGCTATGCACGTTGCGCAGGTGCTGTCGCCCAAAAGACACAGCCTGAAGATTCCTTCAACGCAGCATTGGCCCTTCACTTTAAGGAAGGGAAGGAGCCTGTAAAGACAGCAGCGCTGCCCCGAACATTGCTCAACGCTCTGCCGATACCACCCCTCTCCCTTTAGAACTCTAAGGGAAGTGAGAACGCTTGATTTATAGCGCTCCACTTCCCTCTTGAAGCGCTAAAGACGAAGTTTACGGCAGATTCAAATCTTTACCACCTGATGATACTTTTGCATTCCCTAAAAAGTTACTGCCCCAAACGGGGCATTATGTAATTTCTAGTCCAACATCTTTAGGTCTGTAACATTTGTAACTTTTATTTTCCTCATTCATTAAATGTTTGTGTGTGTGTGTGTATGTTTTCTCCTTTCTCATTGGTTATCCCCTGTTGTATTTTTTTAAACTTTTGTATTGTTGCTAGTTTATTGCATTTAATTTAAAAAATGACGCTGGTGAATATTGTTAAAATACTGCAATTCTACTTTCATGAAGCATTTTCTTTCCTATTTGCAAGTGATGAATTTGGGATTGCATTATCGTTTTAATTTTTTGTTAACAATATTAAATGAAATAAATTAGTAAGAGTCCAGCGCAGAAAAGCAGCCGGGATCCTTATCCTTGCTCTCCAGGATGACTAGTTAGAGGCCAATTTTGGCAGAGGAGAGCGAGATCCAATAGCGCTTGATGTAGTCCATCCAGATCTGCTGAGATGGAGGCCATATCAGGGGCAATGACTAGGATGAAATAGAATAAAGATTGTTCTGAGGACAAACGCAACAAAGGAGTGAAGGAGTGATTGTGCAAATAGTCAGCTGCAGATGTATTGTGGCAAATGGAGGCAGTTGAGAGCTTGAAAAAGCAGTTGTAAATGACTTGGGGAGAGGTTTTTTTTCAGGGATGGATGCAGAAAAGAGAGGGTTGATAGAGGATAGGGGGATGTGGTTGATGACGGATACAAGGATGTGTTCAAAGATGGCCTTGTCCGTGATCGAGAACACGATCGAGTAGAGAGACTACAGGAGATTGCGAGGTCAAGTGGGTGGCTGTGAATATAGGTAGGAGAGTTTATTTGTCGGGAAAGCTTTAGGGAAGATAGAAGGGCAGCATTTTCAGAGGAGAGAGCAAGGGGAGCTGAGATGGAGGGTAACTAAGGGCCTATTTAAGCATATTCAAGCCTGAGACTACCACAAGAGAGCAGGAAGGCAGATGATTAGTGAGGGGTTGGGGTAGGTATTGGATGAGGTGAGGGGCAAAGCACTCGAGAGGGGAGAAATTAAAGATGTGTGATTGACAGGAAAGAGTGACAGGAAGGGGAGGAGACAGAAGAGTGGGGTCGAGAATAAAAAAGTAATGGGCTTGGCTCCAGAGTGGCAGCCAAAATACTCAAATGAATGCATACAGAAGAAATTCCGGTTATATAGGCATGGCAGAGATTGAAGAGACAAGATCTAGTTGTAAACAGAGAACAGGGTGGAGGCAATATTAAGAGCCCAAAGTTGATGTCTGAGGCCCTGTGGTGGCACTAAACCAACTTATAGATAGCACGGAGTCAGCATGGAGCGACCACAAACCAGTGTCTGTGTTTGGAGTCAGTTGTGGAGAGGGAGTCGATTCATGAGCTGTCGTCCATGGGGCAATGTATTGGCGAGTGCGCAGCTGGAGTTTCATGTAATGAGAACATATAACAGGAATTTAGGCAAACTGATCTTCATGCTCGAATTCCTGATATCTGCTCCCATCGCACGAAGCTCTGTGCTAGGTTGGCTTATTCATAAAATCATTACTAAAATACTTAACCACATCATTTCCATTATTTAAAATTACTGAGACAATCAGAATATTTAAACAGAAACTACTAACCCCAGCATGAAATTACTTCTTCAATTATCCTTTTATTTTAGTCCCCACCAAAGGCAATGTTCCTTAATGCACAGTTTCAAGGCTGCTGGTCATGGTATCTCACCTAGGTGGCCCGTTTTCAAGTGCCACTCTGGACAGTGTGTTGGCAGCCTAATTGACCGCAGGGGGCCAGGGAACACGCTAGGACCATGCAACTACCAGTCAGGGCCAGAACAGATCCAGTGAAAGGGTACCCATGCATTTAGTATCATTGGTCCCAAATTTTCCCAGGAGTTGCTCCATTTTTTTTGGCCACACAGAAAACCCTTGCAGAGAGTTAAGAAATCTGCGTAGGTATTCAGAGATTGGGGGGGGGGGGGTGGGGGAGAGAAGGAAAGCACAGAGGACCTTGCAAAGCACTAAACACCTTCACAACAACATTCAAGAAGCATAAAAACCATCAATAATAAATAAAAAATAAAACTTAAGTCCTACCTTCCTAACTCGGCCCTGGAAGTCAGGCGGCCGGCTGGTGCGAGAGGCCATGCGGCCAGGGATAGGTGCGGGCAGGACGACTGGGCGGGCTGGCCACAGGCTTGCAGAACACACACAGGCAGGCTGTGCTGGGCTCACACAACACACAGGCTGCAGGAATCAACGGACAGCGGGCCAGGCGGCCGGTGCGAGAGGCCACTTGGCCCGGGATAGGGGCGGGACACATCGGGTCCCAAGCTGCAGCACGCATCATCGTCATCATGGGAGGAGCTACTGCGTATACGCGAACGCTCTAATGCGCATGCGGATAGCTGCCGGCACTCTTTCACGCGCAGGGCCCTAGCTCCGCCCCCCCAATGGAATCGCCACGCTGCACCAAGCCCCGGGAGAGTCGACAGACCGGGTAGAATCCAGGGACATCTTTTTGACGCCGTTTTGAGCCTAGGAAGTCGGCGTATCTCACGCGAGTGCGCCGAAACAAACGGATGGGCCAAATTTGGGCCCAATGTCTTGTATAATGTAGGGTTCCAAACAGAACTTTTGCATGTGGCTCCGCAAGGCATGCATGGCTCATGTGGGGAGTCCAGATCACGTGTAGAATCTACCCTGCCCCAACAATGTGCCTTAACCCAACTGCAGAAGATTACACTTTACTGCATAAGTGTAATACTTGTATTTCATTGTCTGAGTGCAAATTAATTTCCAAGGGCTACTGTCAAATTTTCATAATAAAGTTAACATAGGATAGTTTAGATTCACAATCTTCTGTAACGTTATTTATTTCTGAATGTACCAAAATATCAAATTGCAACAATTCGTTTATAATTTGTACACTACAGGCAGGTGTAGATTAGGACTGTCCCTTCTCCACTGGGGCATGAGTTTGAGCACAGCAATGAAGTGAACAAATTGCAATTAAGAGTCTAAGCCCAGTTCTTCGAAGCTTAAACCCACAGCACAAATCTGCCCATAATTAAGATCTGAATTGCCAATTTAAGTCTGACAGAAAAGAACAGTTGGTGTCAGAAATGGAAATGTCACATTGGTGAGGCAGTGGTGCTTTCTGAGGTTGGAGATAAGGTGCACCGCTGGGGCAGATTAAAAGTAGATCAAAAGCTGTAGAGCATCTAAATCAACCAGTAGACCAGGGAGATCCTGGTGCTAACAATGAGAATCAAAAAGCAGAGGTTTTCCATCCCCCAGCGCTAACATCACTCAAATTGAGCAATAAGATAACAAATAATTTGCAGACTGCTTACATTTGGAATTTTAAAAAAAATAGAATGTATTTCTTTGAATGAGTATTTATGAAGCAAGACTGGCCTCTCAGGTTGATGCACCAACTTTCCAATTTTACTTTGAAAATAACTCTGCGTGACTCAACTTCACTGTGGGAAGTACAGCATGGGGCACACACTTTATTCATTAGGAGACACATTATCATATTTACATACAAAGGATATTTTTCCAACTTCACACACCCAGTGGGGAACCTCGTCTGTCAGGATTACCTATGGGAAATCTCAGTGCACACTGTGCATGATTTTCCAACCATTAATTTAAATGGTAGGAAAATTGTATTGAAATTTTTGATGTGTATTCTTGGCAAACAAGGGGTCACAAAGTCAGAAAATGACCCACACAACATCTGCACACTATACAATGAAATATTAATCTGAGTGAAACACGCACTAAAAATCACACGGCAGCACCAATCTTTAATCTCGGCATTCAGCATTGATAAGAGTCCCCAAAAAAGGTTGTAATGAAACCTTTCAGGCCATTCTCGAGATATCAGCCTGGATCTTTTGTGGAGAATAATGGCGAGGCATTCAGCACTCACCATTATTACACAGAAAATCTGACAGCAACTTCATGCATCCACACGTGCACATTAAAACATGGCAAACAAAGGTGTGTCAGAGTTACCCTGCTCTTCCACAGGGTGCGCTTTAATGGTCCTCGCTGATAGATTCGGCATTGAAAGACATGCAATGGCGTGAACTTGGGGTACTTGCCCACTAGTTCCCCAATAAAGATGCCATAAAAAGTTAGGGCTGGTGTATTCAGGTGTAAGTGAATTCTTAACGGTGTGATAATTGATAATTACTGCTGAACAACTTCTCTGGCACTGAAAATTTAATCTTAGAAGCATGGAGACTCATTCCTTCAGAATTCAATTACATTTTGAAAAGAAATTCTGTCCGTCTCTTTGATCTCTCTCTCTTAATCCTGTCTGTCTTTCCAAATCTTTATTCAGCTTTCTGTAATGATTTAAATCTGATTTATACCTCCTGCTTTATACCTTCTGGTTTAGATTCTGCGTGGCTCAGTGAGTATTCTTCAATTTGATTGGTTGAAGAGCCACACTGTTCTATGTCCTGCTCACAGATGTTCTGTAGAGGGCGCCGCTGGATCAGATGATGCATTTGAGCAAGTCCGCACTCAAAAGCCTGTGGAAACTTTGTGGCCAACGATCAGTGAAATGAAAGACGAGTGCTGTTCCTTCACTGCTCAGAGCAAATTCCAGGCCATTGTTCCTTAACATCTCATATTTTGTAAAAATGTTCATTCTTCCACAATTAAGAATCTTAAAGTGAGCATTATTACTGGTGTTGCTACTCTTGTGCTATCTTTAAATAAAAAAGGACTACCTGATCACTTTTCCTGCCAGTTACAGAAGGCCATTCAAGTTGCTTTTCAATGTTGTTGGCTTAGGTCTTTTACAAATCTTTTTCTGCCAACTGTCTCCTCTAAAGATTCAAATGAAACTCATCGCCCTCAGACCACCAGAAAGGCCACCTCCACTATATTACTCATGTCCAAAATAGTGCAATGGAATCCATGACCCAGTTGGAAATATTTAAACAAGCATGTGATTGACAATAACAAATGAAAGTTTATTGCTTGGTTATGAAACTCCAAGGTCAACAAAATATTAAACTGAATAAACTTAATTATCCATTGTGAGGACAGGAAACATACATGTCAACCTACAAAACTAACAAAAGCTGTACAAGAGCTGCAATAAATCAGCCACAGACCGCAAAAAGCTGGCAGCTCAAGACTTCTATTTTACACAGGCTTTGTAACTTAAGCTGTAACCATATACAAACATGGTGATGACAAGGTCATGTTCCAGGCATTTTGTCAGGAGCAGGGTGCCGCTGGAATTGATTTTCCCTACCCCCTCTCTGCCAATCATGCCTCCCCAGAGGTCTGTATCCTTACCGACTCTGGCGTTGAAGTCGCTGAGGAGGATCAGTTTGTCGTCCGTCGGGACTTGGACAGGGATTGTTCGAGGCTGGAGTAGAATTCCTCTTTGGCCTCATCTATTGCGTCGAGTGTTGGGGCATACGCACTGATAACTGTGGCCCACTGGTTCTAGGATAGGGTGAACTGGAGTCACGAGACGTTCATTAAACCCGCAGGGGGAGTCTCTGAGGCGGCCGACCAGCTCATTCTTGATGGCAAAGCCAACTCCATGGAAGCCGCGTTCTTCCTCTGGTTTGCCTTTCCAGAAGGTGGTGAAACCTCCATCTTGTTCTTTGAGCTGGTCTTCCCCTGCCTGTCGGGTCTCACTTAGGGCGGCGATGTCGATGTCAAAGCGTCTGAGTTCCCGGGCAACGATGGCGGTGTGGTGTTCCAGTCCCGAAAGAGGGGACAAGCCCGACCGCGACAATTACAGAGGAATCTCCCTGCTGTCGACCACTGGGAAAATCATCGCAAGAATCCTCCTCCAGTGTCTTCTCCCTGTGGCTGAAGAGCTCCTCCCAGAGTCGCAATGTGGATTTCGTCCGCTAAGGGGTACAACGGATATGATCTTCACCACACGACAACTACAGGAGAAGTGCAAGGATCAGCACCAACCCTTGTACATGGCCTTCTTTGACCTCACAAAGGCCTTTGACACTGTTAACCGTGAGGGACTATGGAGCATCCTCCTCCATTTTGGCTGCCCCCAAAAGTTTGTCACCATCCTCCGCCTGCTCCACGACGACATGCAATCCATGATCCCAACCAACGGTTCCACCACAGATCCGATCCACATCCGGACCGGGGTCAAGCAGGGCTGCGTCATCGCACCAACGCTCTTTTCGATCTTCCTCGCTGCAAATCTCCATCTCACGCTCAACAAGCTCCCCGCTGGGAGTGGAACTAAACTACAGACCACTGGGAACCTGTTCAACTTTCGTCACCTCCAGGCCAGATCTAAGGTCGTCCCATCCTCTGTCATCGAACGACAGTATGCGGACAACGGTTGTGTCTGTGCACATTCAGAGGCCGAACTCCAAGTTATCGTCAACACCTTCATCGAGGCGTACGAAAGCATGGGCCTTACATTAAACATCCATAAGACAAAGGTCCTCCATCAACCTGACCCCGCCACAGAGCACTGCCCCCGGTCATCAAAATCCATGGCGTGGCCTTGGACAACGTGGACCATTTTCTATACCTCGGGAGCCTACCATCAGCAGGCAGACATCAACGACGAGATCCAACACCGCCTCCAGTGCACCAGCGCAGCCTTCGGTCGATGGAGGAGAGGACCGCAAATTTGGCACCAAGCTTATGATCTACAGGGCTGTAGTGATACACACCCTCCTATATGGCTGAGATGTGGACCATATACATTAAACACCACAAAGCGCTGGAGAAATACCATCAACGCTGCCCCCACAAGATCCTGCAAATCCATTAGGAGGATAGACGCACAGTCAGTTTTCTCGATCAGGCCAACATAGAAACATAGAAAATAGGTGCAGGAGCAGGCCATTCAGCCCTTCTAGCCTGCACCGCCATTCAATGAGTTCATGGCTGAACATGAAACTTCAGTACCCCCTTCCTGCTTTCTCGCCATACCCCTTGATCCCCCGAGTAGTAAGGACTTCATCTAACTCCCTTTTGAATATATTTAGTGAATTGGCCTCAACTACTTTCTGTGGTAGAGAATTCCACAGGTTCACCACTCTCTGGGTGAAGAAGTTTCTCCTCATCTCGGTCCTAAATGGCTTACCCCTTATCCTTAGACTGTGACTCCTGGTTCTGGACTTCCCCAACATTGGGAACATTCTTCCTGCATCTAACCTGTCTAAACCCGTCAGAATTTTAAACGTTTCTATGAGGTCCCCTCTCATTCTTCTGAACTCCAGTGAATACAAGCCCAGTTGATCCAGTCTTTCTTGATAGGTCAGTCCCACCATCCTGGGAATCAGTCTGGTGAATCTTCGCTGCACTCCCTCAATAACAAGAATGTCCTTCCTCAAGTTAGGAGACCAAAACTGTACACAATACTCCAGGTGTGGCCTCACCAAGGCCCTGTACAAATGTAGCAACACCTCCCTGTCCCTGTACTCAAATCCCCTTGCTATGAAGGCCAACATGCCATTTGCTTTCTTAACCGCCTGCTGTACCTGCATGCCAACCTCATGACACCCAGGTCTCGTTGCACCTTCCCTTTTCCTAATCTGTCATCATTCAGATAATAGTCTGTCTCTCTGTTTTTACCACCAAAGTGGATAACCTCACATTTATCCACATTATACTTCATCTGCCATGCATTTGCCCACTCACCTAACCTATCCAAGTCACTCTGCAGCCTCAAAGCATCCTCCTCGCAGGTCACACTGCCACCCAACTTAGTGTCATTCGCAAATTTGGAGATACTCCATTTAATCCCCTCGTCTAAATCATTAATGTACAATGTAAACAGCTGGGGCCCCAGCACAGAACCTTGCGGTACCCCACTAGTCACTGCCTGCCATTCTGAAAAGTACCCATTTACTCCTACTCTTTGCTTCCTGTCTGACAACCAGTTCTCAATCCACGTCAGCACACTACCCCCAATCCCATGTGCTTTAACTTTGCACATTAATCTCTTGTGTGGGACCTTGTCGAAAACCTTCTGAAAGTCCAAATATACCACATCAACTGGTTCTCCCTTGTCCACTCTACTGGAAACATCCTCAAAAAATTCCAGAAGATTTGTCAAGCATAATTTCCCTTTCACAAATCCATGCTGACGTGGACCTATCATGTCACCATTTTCCAAATGCGCTGCAGTGACATCCTTAATAATTGATTCCATCATTTTACCCACTACTGAGGTCAGGCTGACCGGTCTATAATTCCCTGTTTTCTCTCTCCCTCCTTTTTTAAGTTGAGTGGGCTACATCGTCCGCATGCCCGACACAAGACTCCCAAAGCAAGTGCTCTATTCGGAACTCCTAAACAGCAGGCGAGCCCCAGGTGGGCAGAGGAAGCGTTTCAAGGACACCCTCAAAGCCGCCTTGATAAAGTGCAACAACCCCACTGGCACCGGGGAATCCCTCGCCCAAGACCGCCCTAAATGGAGAAAGAGCATCCGGGAGGGTGCTGAGCCGAGAGCATGCGGAGGACAAGCGCAGGCAGTGGAAGGAGCGTGTGGCAAACCAGACTTCCCACCCACCCTTTCCTTCAACGACTGTCTGTCGCACCTGTGACAGAGACTTTAATTCCCGTATTGGACTGTACAGTCACCTGAGAACTCATTTTTGGAGTGGAAGCAAGTCTTCTTCGATTTCGAGGGACTGCCTGTGATGATGATCAACATTCCTTCACGAGTATTGGAGGTTAAAAATAAACATAAGTACATGAAAGCCTGTAAGGGAAATCCAAATTTGAAAGCACAGAATTGGTTGTGCATTTCTCGGCAATTAAAAAAAAAATTAAGCACTTCGATACTTCATTATTATTAATTTAATCCTGGAAAACTAAATTCCATTTAGATTTTCAGCAGTCCAACTGGAGCATCACTTCACAAAGTTACCTCAATAATTATATTCCTGCATCCAATCTGGAAATGCATTAATCCCCCCCCCACCCCACCAGACCCAGTTCATAGAGACATCGTATTCAACTCCCCAACTTTTTTTTTTACAATCTTGTTCCCCAACCCTCCCTGTTCATACTGGAACTCTTCTGCACTTCCAACTCTTCACACCCCCACCCCAGTTCAAGCTGGCACTCTTCCTCCACACTCCCTGTAAGGTAATGTTGGCAGTCTCTGCCCATCCCAAGAGCCATTCTCATTGTTCCCCCTTCACACCACTTCCACTGCCATTCATTCTCTCGCCATCATTATTGCCACTGTGACAACCTCGCATGGGCTGTAATCTGGTGGAGCGGATTGGCTAACTGTAATAGATCCCACCCAATCTTAATTCCATTAATTTCAGATTAGTGCCCATGTGATGAAAATGAACATTTACGCTTTATGAAAGATAAGTAGTTCAGATATTTAAAGAAAATACAAATTCAAAAGAATATTGACAGAAAATCATCTAATGAATGATATTATAACGAGATGAAGCTCCACTTTTCTGGATGCTCAATAAAGAATAAAAATAGAAACAAAAAAGCTGTGGTGTTTTAATACAATTGGGACTAGAAATTAGGGTTTTAGCAATTTCGCCCATTTTTGGGCGATAATCATGGCGCAATTTTTTTTTTTAGCGGCGTGGTAGCGCTATCACGGGACAAAATTCGCCAAACGGTGACCAGCGATAGTGCTAAATTTGGCCTTGCACGAGTTAATTTGTGCGCCGGAGCCGGAATTTGCGATCGAAAAAAAAGGAGAAAACAACTGACCTTTTGTGCATGTGTAAGTTTTTTTTCTGATTTTTTTCCCCCCCGATTTTTTTCTTCTTCCCGCAATTTTGGTCAGCTGTCGGGGCGCATGCGCAGTACATCCAGGGCTGAATCAGCTATTTTACACAGAGCAAGCAGCCACTATGGATGGGGACTTCAGCAAGCTGAGAGCCAGAAAGTTCAGTTATGAGGCAAACGAGGCCTTCATCGTAGTTGTGCAAAGCAGATGGGGGGAATTTAATAGGAGGGGTGCCTGTAAATCCCTCCCAGCTAGTGCGAAGGCATCGGTGGACAAGTGTGGCCGAGGAGGTTTCCCCAGTGGATAATATCAAGAGGGACCATAAGCAGTGTCGGAAAAAGTTCAATGACCATTGCAGGGTCGGCAGAGTAAGTAATATTTTTATTCATATACTCGTTCATTACTTAAATTGTAAATCTGACGCATGTTGATATAGGTAGGCTTGGTACTGCACCTTATTTGCCATGAATGATCGTTATACCTTATTAAGACTGCTTTTTGACATCTTAAGAGATATTTCTGCACTTCAGTGTCTTCCTCATGAACCACGTGCAACTTCCAGGGCCATTAGACTGAGGACTGTATTAAATGCACATAGTATGGTATAAGTGCTTTGATGGCTATGTGTGTGTGCCACAAGAGCAGGTGGGCCCTCTGGTAACCATTCTTATTGTCATCTTTGCAGGGAAAGATGTCCCACTGCCACCGGGAGCAGCGGCGCACAGGCGGTGGTCCACCCTAGACATTGCCATTAACAGACCTGGAGGAGCGAGTGGCTGCTATGATCGGTGCCTCGGGGAGGTCAACTGCCCGTGGGGGTGCTGATCCCCTGTTCGAAACGGAGGGCAAGTTCTGCAAAAGCCCGGAGCTGGGTTGGGGCAATGTGATGCAGTGTCTGTGGACTACATACAATGCAGTAGCGCCGATCCTTCAAATGAGCCTGTGTTATGTGACCTTCTTCATGTCACCCTGTCCCCTCCCCTGCTGCTAACCACTGGTCTGTTGTTTTCTATTTCCAGAGGAGGAGGCGCCACATCCGCCAATGGAAGCCTCCACCTCAGCCCATCGTGACAGGATGGAGGAGGGGGACGACGAAGACACCGAGGATGAGGAACGGGAGGAGGAAACTCATGAAGCTATTCCGGGGTGGAGGGCTGATGCAATCGACACCTCTTTTAGCTGCAGCCAGTAGCTCTGACGAGGAAGAAACATTCTCAGGATTTGGCCAATCCGAGGCCTCGGGTCCAAGTGACGAGCAGCAACGCACTCCCAGGGTTGAATCCCGTCTGCCATCATTCTGGAGGATGAGTCGGCAAAAGCCGGTCTGCTGACAGACACACACCTGGACATGGTGAGACTGCCCAGGGAGAGCGTCCAGTTCACCCGATAGCTCTTGGAGGCCTTGGGTAGCATTCCTGCAAGCATTGCGGCACTAACCACGAACATGAGGGAGGGCATGTCACAGATTGTCGCTACGAACCGCAAGAACATTGAAGCTGTCAATGCCCATGCGCAATTGATGGTCTCGACCTTTGGCTCTGTCGCCCCCAGTGTCACACTCAGATCGACATCACCTGTGAATGGTGAGGCCGAGCAAGAGCCTTGCCATTCAGAAGCCGGACCTTCCCCACCCCGAGCTTCTCCAGAGGATCCACACATGGCGTCTCCACTGTCCATCCCCCTTTTACAACAGGACTCTGGCTGTGTTGCTGCACAATATCATGATGCCACCATGGGTACGTTCAGACAGTTCGGTTTCGGTAAACCTCTGGATCCTCTAATGGTGCTCGCAGGGCGATGTGTGTACAGTCAATGGCAGCCTGAACCTTCAGGAAGCCAGCAATTCGTACAAATCCTATAGCCCTCATATTCTGTGTTTCCTTGGTCATTGGGAAGTTTATGAAGTCCATCCTGCGTGCATACAGTGCAGTAGTCACCTGGCGAATGCAGTGATGTGTAGCATGCTGCGAGATGGAGCATATGTCCCCTGCTGATGCCTGAAAGGAGCCAGAGACATAGAAGGAAAGTGCCGCAGTCACCTTCACCTCGACGGGCAGTGCAGTCCTGTTCCCGCTGGTAGGCTGTAGGTCTGCCTTTATCAGCTGGCATATCTCTGTGGCCACCTCTTTTCAGAAGCACAGCCTTCGTACGCACTATGCCTCAGACAGCTGCAGGTATGAGCGCTGTTCCCTGTAAACTCGTGGGGGGTAAGACCTCCTCCTCATACGTTTGCGAGCTCTTCGATTACGCTCAAAATGCTCTGAATAGGCCTTCTTCCAGCTCAATGCTGCATAGAAAAAGCAGCCAGGAATAATGATAGAGATATTATAGCTCCCATTCTTGTAAATATCCTTAGAAACGAACTATGAACTCACATAATGCTCACTGTGTAAAATGCAGCCTTCCCTCCAAATCCTTTTATGCACTGAACTTATGCTCCATTTTTCAAGATGGCCACGTGCTCCCTGGATCAGACCTGGTAAGACTGATTTTTATCGGGCATTATTTTGGGCGGGCGGTAAAAATGGCGATATCGGCGAATTTTCTGCGCCTGGCACCCCTTTTGGTGGAACTTTTATGTGAGCTCTGCTGGTGACCAGCTCGTGCCATCTGCCCTCAATCACAGTAACTAGTGCCTCCACTTCATCCTGTAAGAAAGTCTTGGTACTTGTGCTGTGTTGCATCTTGTATTGCAGCTCCGATTTTTCCAATGAGAATTAAAGTTCTCACACACAACTGGCTCTTTAAAAATGGCCAAATGCAGACCGGGAGCTGTACTGGGCATGCACACCCATAGGAATCACGTCAAAAATGTCATTTTTCTTTTGCGCATGCACAGAAGGGGCAGCATTGTTTTTTTGCCACTGACGTTACAGGAGACTACAGAACAGGCTGTGCGGTGCCAATTTCAACAAATAGAACGGGGAATCTTGCTACTGTTTTTTTTGGAGTAGTTGGGTCCAAGAAAAACAGGTGCAACTCTGGCAATACGCTAAAAAACGTCATTGGGGAAAATTGAGCCCTAGAGGTGGATATTAAGAAATGAGGATAATTAAGAAATGTGGATATTAAGAAATGATGCTGAGGCAACAAGTTGGAACTTATTTATAACTGGGACAGACTGTCTCCAGCCTTATACATGGAGTGAGATGAAGGGGGCCCATGAACCCAAGAAGATTTCTACAGCAGACCCAAATTCAGAACAATTGGTGACAGCTACCTTAAGTTACGTGAGGAGAAAAGCGACTCAAAACTTTTAAAATTTTAAAGTGAACTAAACAGAAACAGTATTATCTGCAAATGACGACCAGATCAAAAGAGGCAGAAACTAAAATCAATGCGTGAATGAGACATAACAAGAGCAGGATGTAAATAGCCCTGAGCTTGAGAGGTGTCCCATCTTCCTCAATGCTGGTATAGGTAAGGATGGCCAAGGTACAGTCTTCAAAAACAGTTTGAATCTGTTCCCTTGTACTATTTGCCACCTTGTTCTGCAAGCAGAGAGTCTCGAGATGTCCATAGGTTAAGGTGCACGAACAGTGATATACAGGTGCTTGATGTCAGTATGCGACGCAGTACATTGTAAGATGCAGCTTGAATATGTGCCCGGCTACAATATGACATGCATGGTCAGCAATGCCATGAGGCTGCCTGAGGACTGTGCATAGGTCAGCAGTAAACAGGGAATATTTAGGAACAGTGCCACAGCATAATTTCTCAAGAGACTCGTATTCCTGCTTTTATGACATTTTATTGTCATCCAGATTCTTTTCCCAACCATTTCATTTTGTCAGGCAGACAGGAAAACATTTGGAGAATTTTGACAGTCAAAATCTTCTGCCATTCAAGAGTCTGCCCTCACTTTATATAGCTGTTGCAGCCCTTTAGGAAGCCAGTGTATGAGCATTGGCTATAAATAGTATATAGTGTGAAGCTGAAAGAATAATTTGGGAAATAAATTGTCTTTTCATGCTTTATAATTGTACTGTCACAAACACTCAAATGTGACTGAACTGATGCTGGCTAACAGTGTACCTCAAAGTAATTTTTACAATTTACAGATTATGAACATTGCTCCATTTTGATAATTTCCCCTTAATGGTGTAACATTCATTTTACCAATCAATGTATTATACTTGGGCTTATCCAAAACATGTGCAATACAGACCAGATACACTGTAGTCAAGGGCAACCCTCAATATCAGGAGTTTAAAGCAGGTTTAATAACAACTATGTGAACATTAAACTATCATTTATTGTTATCCATGCATCATAAACCACATCCACACCAGGACTTTTCTTTTCCTTCGGTGGGGACAAGCAGACACAAAAGGAATTGGATTTTACTGATCGCTAAAACCATTTCTTTCAGATCCGATAGTAACCACTATTTAAAAACAAAATCAAACCCAAGTCGAATTTCCCTTGGAAGGGACTACCAAATTCACAGAAATCTGAAACAAATTTAAAGTACTACAAAAATTTCACAACACAATTAAAAACAGTTGATAAATATCCAATGAACTGCAATTATTCAAATTGAAGAATCTGTACCGGATAGAAAATGAACAGTGACTCTAAATGAAGTTTTTAAAAAATATATTTATTTATGTGATAAACAAAAGGATTGTTTCAGTGTAACAGAAAATGACACAATCAACATCTGCTGCACATTTTTATTTTTGAGTTCTGCCCTGATCTGACCAAACCCCAAAAGTGGTTTCCCTTCAGAAAAATTCATCTCCTCCCTTGGACATTCATGGTTAGAACTTGGGTTTTAAACAAAATAAGTATTTCAGTGCAGATGCCCGATAAATAATACATATTTTAGTCTGGGGTTGTGACATTTTTAAAGACACATTATTGTTCTGTTAAAATGAGAGGGATGTCACTGAATTCTACATGTTCATGTCATAAAATCATAAGGAAAGTCAGAAATAAGATAAGGAGCTATATATTGTCATCTTCAGCACATGGGCAGTAATCTCGCAGAGCGGATCGCTCCCATCCATTCGTGAACCCTCTCAATTTCAATGGAATGAAAATAATTGTGTCATTCATGTGCAATATACCCTAAGGTCTTTTGGTCCATCAAAGCCAAACCTCGAGTACAATAATTCTTATACAGAGATATAATCAATTGTATATATTTTAACCATCTTAAAACTATAAATCAAAATGGTTTCTATGGCCCCAAGTTTCCACATGATTTGCTCCTGATTTTTAGGAGCAACTGGTGTAGAACGGAGTATCTTAGAAATTGGAATTCTCATCATTTAGTTTGCTCCAGTTCTAGTCAGTTAGAACAGTTTCACTTTGGAATAGAATTTTTTTTTCAAAAGGGGGCGTGTCCGGCCACTTACGCCTGCATTCAAAGTTTCGTGAGTGAAAACTTACTCCAAACTAACTTAGAATGGAGTAAGTGAAGATTTTTGTACGCTTGAAAAAACCTTGTCTACACTTTAGAAAATCAGGCGTAGGTTACAAATCAGGCGTAGGGAATGGTGGGGGGGGGGGGGGTTTAAAGGGAAGTTTACAAACATTAAACACTTCAGTTTTACAAATAAAGAGCCATCATCAATAATAAATGATAAATACATCAATAAATCAATCAAAAAAAATTAATAAGAAATAATGTTTTTTTTAAATCAATAAATAAAACATTTTCTATTTACCGACTGCAGCACCGGGAGCCCTCCAACAGTATGCTGGGATGCCCCCCCCCCAGTGTGTCTCTGTCAGTGTCTCTATCTCTCTGTCTGTCTGTGTGTGTCTCTCATTCTCTGTCTGTCAGTGTCTGTGTTTCTGACAGCGAGGGGAGGGGGAGGAGGGGGGAAGCAGAGGGAGGAAAGGAGGAGAAGGGGGAGGGATGGGGGAGAAGGGGGAGGGATGGGGGAGAAGGGGGAGGGATGGGGGAGAAGGGGGATGGATGGGGGAGAAGGGGAAGGGGGGAAAGGGGGAGGGAGATGGGGGGAAGGAGATGCGGGGGGAAGGAGATTGGGGGGGAAGGAGATTGGGGGGGAAGGAGATTGGGGGGGAAAGAGATTGGGGGGGAAGGAGATTGGGGGGGGAAAGGAGATTGGGGGGGGAAGGAGATTGGGGGGGGAAGGAGATTGGGGGGGGGAAGGAGATTGGGGGGGGAAGGAGATTGGGGGGGAAGGAGATTGGGGGGGGAAGGAGATTGGGGGGGAAGGAGATTGGGGGGGAGAGGAGAAGGGGGGAAGGGGGCGGAAGGAGAAGGGGGAGGGAGGCTGAACGGGCCGGGCCGAGGCTTCAGGCAGGACCCGTCCCCAGCACCAGATTTACAGGTAGGTGGCGTTGGGTCGGGTCGGGGGGAGCGCGGGTCGGGGGGGTGCTGGGAGGGAGGGAGGTTCGGTTCGGGTCGGGGGGAGGGAGGGAGAGGGAGGTCAGGTCGGGGGGAGGGAGGTCAGGTCGGATCCAGTCCGGTGGCGGGGGGGGCGGGGGGGGAGCGGGAGTCAGGCCGGTGTCGGGTCCGGTCCGGAGGCGGGAAGCGGGAGTCGAGTCGGGTCGGGAGGAAGCAGGAGCTAGCCGTGGGAGGAGCCTTATTCACGCAGCCCCAGTGAGGCCATTCGGCCAGGGCTAGGGGCTGCGTGCTTCGGCCCCTCCCACACAGTTTTGGGCGCCTGGAGCTACTGTACATGCGCGCCCACTGTAGTGCGCATGTGCAGAGGTCCCGGCACTGTTTTCAGCGCAGGGACCTGGCTCCGCCCCCTACAGCTCCTGCTGCGCTGCGCCGAGGGCCAGAGGTGGAGAATCTGGAAGTTTTTTTTAGGCGCACATTTTGTGGCGCGAAAAACGGGCGTCCAGGTCGGGACTGCGCCGTTCTAGGCGCAGCTCGAAACTTGGGCCCTAAATATGTTTATCTTTCTGCAACCAGAGTCGAATCCTGAAACCAAATATGCACCCATTATGTGAACTTCAATTGTAGTAAGTGATAATGTGGTGTGTTTCTGTGTTTCCCCAATACATTTTATCATAGCTATAATTTAAATTAGTCACTGTCCAACAGATGTTTCAAGGGTATACAGTGGAAAAGCAACAAAACTGAGAAACAACCTTTGCAATATCCATGACTTTTATACATTTACAATCTAGCAAACTACAGCAATGGCAAGCTAAAAAGAATATGAATCACTAGCTTATATTTCAGAAAAGCTACATTATTCGTTGTTACTAAAATTTCACTGTAAATTTCTGATTATTCCTAAAATACAGCTGAGTCGAAATGCTTAATTAAAAGCACTTAACCACATTTTGAACTTTTCTTTCTAAATAATTAAGACCAGAAGATGCATAATTTAGCAAAAGAGTTATACGCAAAGTGCGATACAATGCGTAAGGGAATAACCCGGATTTTGCATTGAGAATAACGATGAGGCTATCAGTGCTCATGTGATTCTGGAGTAAATCGGACAGCAACTACCAAAGTCTACACATGCGCAATTAATTGCGGAAATATGGAAGGTCTGAGTTACCCTGCTCCTCCATTGGCTGCGCTATAACAGAACCTCGGCGATAGATTGAATTCCATGTAAGGGCATGAAGTTGCTGTACCATTTACTACTTATCCACTAAACATGAGAGAAAACGTTAGGGCTGGTGCATTTAGGTGTAAGTGAAATTTTAATAGCGTGATAAGTCTTAATTACTGCCAAACAACTGCGCTGGCACTGAAAATTTTATTTTACAAGTATGGAGTCTCATTCTTCCTGGTTTAGACTCTGCGTGAGGATTCTTCAAGTTGATTGGTTGAAGAGCCACACTGTTGCTTTCCTGCTCACACACGTCACAGATCCCCTGTAGAGGGCGCCTCACTGAATCAGATGCCCAATGGTAGCAAGTCGCTGCCCAAAAGCCTGCAAAAACTTTCTGGGTAACTATCAGTGTGAAAATTTTAAAAGTTCTTTTGGTGCTCCAACATACAGTAGCATCAATATAATTTACAACTTCTGCTCAAGATGAGATCTATTTACTAGCTTGTAATGAAAATACTAACAAAAGCAGATCAATGCTCTCCAATAGTGCAGAGCAATTATTTGTGTTCTAATTATTTTAATCAGAGATTACTTTATCTTCCTCTCCTTTATTTGAAAATGCTGACATTTCCAAGGCTACAGTCCTAGGGGCTTCAGTATCTTGCCCAATTAGCCATTAATTCCCTTGTGAGCCTTAACAAGGAGTGTTGTCTGGTTTTTCAACTGTGGGTACATCGCAACAAAGTCCGATCCTACCCTGTTCTTATTTAACTGCGGTTATATCACACCAATGTCCTTATCCAACATACACATATGCAAGTAATGATTTGTTGCATGTTTTTTAAAAGATTTTTTTCATTTTCTTGGCAGTAATGTGATTGAGCTCACCAAATATTTTGGGAGCCGGGAAAACTATATTGGAAAATCATTTGATGGGAAGAAGGTTAACAGGATTTCACTATAAACAAACAAAAACTATAATTTGTGGTTGCATTTCAAACATTTTTGTACTCAATGTTCCAATTAAAACCAGAAATACAAAGAGAAATGTAACCCGTTACTTTTAATGTGGAAAAGAAACTGCTGTTTCATGTCAAGAAATATTAAAAAAAGTAAAATTTAACCCAATTTAGTATAAAAGTGACAAAACAGAAAAACCTGTCGGGGGCACCGCGCGGCGGATTCTAGATTTTTGGACCTAAATTTCGCTAGAGGTGCGATGGAGGTGCAGGAGATCGGCAGTGCGCCCTTTGATGACGCACTTAGGATGGTTGGCAGCAGTGGGGCGGAAGGGGGGACGATCAGAAAAATCCCCAAGCTGAATTTCGCTGGCGGCAGCCATTGGACCGGAAGTCAGCGGCCACTCGACTCTGCCGCCTGGCCGCCGCTTTCTGGCAGTAAGAGGCCTTTTTAGGGAGCTGAATTTCGGCCCCATGGGCTCATACGATTGAGGGTAATATATTAGTATGGATTGAGTATTGGTCAATAACAGAAAACAGATGGTAGGAATAAACGGGTCATTTTCAGGATGGCACGGTGTAACTTGTGGAGTACCGCAAGGATCAGTGCTTGGGCCTCAGCTATTTACAATCTATATCAATGACATAGATGAGAGCACCAAGTACAAGCTATCCAAGTTTGCTGATACAAAGCTAGGTGGGAACATAAGCTGTGAGGAGGACTTAAAGAGACTGCAAAGAGATATAGATCGGTTTGCTATATTAATGACTTTGATGAAGGGACCGTGTGTAATGTAGCCAAGTTTGCTGATGATACAAAGATGGGTGGGAAAGCAAAATATGAGGAAGACACAAAAAATCTGCAAAGGGATATAGACAGGCTAAATAGGTGAGCAAAAATTTGGCATATGGAGTAAAATGTTGGAAAATATGAGGTTATCCACTTTGGAAGAAAAAATAGAAAAGCAAATTATAATTTAAATGGAGAAAAATTGCAAAGTCCTGCAGTACAGAGGGACCTGGGGGTCCTTGTGCATGAAACTCAAAAAGTTAGTATGCAGGTACAGCAAGTAATCAGGAAGGCAAATGGAATGTTGGCCTTTATTGCAAGGGGGATAGAATATAAAAGCAGGGAAGTCCTGCTACAACTGTACAGGGTATTGGTAAGGCCACATCTGAAATACTGGCCACAAGTTTCCACATGATTTGCTCCTGATTTTTAGGAGCAACTGGTGTAGAATGGAGTATCTTAGAAATTGGAATTCTCGTCATTTAGTTTGCTCCAGTTCCAGTCAGTTAGAACAGTTTCACTTTGGAACAGAATTTTTTTTTCAAAAGGGGGCGTGTCCGGCCACTTACGCCTGTTTTCAAAGTTTCGTCAGTGAAAACTTACTCCAAACTAACTTAGAATGGAGTAAGTGAAGATTTTTGTACGCTCGAAAAAACCTTGTCTACACTTTAGAAAATCAGGCGTAGGTTACAAATCAGGCGTAGGGAATGGTGGGGGGGGGGGCGGGGAGGGTTTAAAGGGAAGTTTACAAACATTAAACACTTCAGTTTTACAAATAAAGAGCCATCATCAATAATAAATGATAAATACATCAATAAATCAACCAATAAATCAATCAAAAAAAATTAATAAGAAATAATTTTTAAAAATCAATAAATAAAACATTTTCTACTTACCGACTGCAGCACCGGGAGCCCTCCAACAGCATGCTGGGATGCCCCCCCCCCACCCCCAGTGTGTTTCTGTCAGTGTCTCTATCTCTCTGTCTGTCTGTGTCTCTCATTCTCTGTCTGTCAGTGTCTGTGTTTCTGACAGCGAGGGGAGGGGGAGGAGGGGGGTAGAGGGAGAGAGGGGGGGAGCAGAGGGAGGGAAGGGGGAGGGATGGGGGAGGGGGGGGAGAAGGTGGGAGGGGGGGAGAAGGGGGAGGGGGGAGAAGGGGATAAAGGAGATGGGGGGAAGGAGATTGGGGGGGAAGGAGATTGCGGGGGGAAGGAGATTGGGGGGGGAAGGAGATTGGGGGGGGGGAAGGAGATTGGGGGGGGGGAAGGAGATTGGGGGGGGGGGGAAGGAGATTGGGGGGGGGAAGGAGATTGGGGAGGGGAAAGGAGATTGGGGGGGGAAAGGAGATTGGGGGGGGGAAAGGAGATGGGGGGGAAGGAGATTGGGGGGGGGGAAGGAGATTGGGAGGGGGGGAAGGAGATTGGGAGGGGGGGAAGGAGATTGGGAGGGGGGGAAGGAGATTGGGGGGGGGGGGAGGAGATTGGGGGGGGGGAGGAGATTGGGGGGGGGGTGGGGGGAGAGAAAGGAGAAGGGGGAGGGAGGCTGAACGGGCCGGGCCAGATTTACAGGTAGGTGGCTTTGGGTCAGGTCGGGGGGGTGGTGGGAGGGAGGTCGGTTCGGTTCGGGTCGGGGGGAGGGAGGGAGAGGGAGGTCAGGTCGGGGGGAGGGAGGTCAGGTCGGATCCAGTCCAGGGGCGGGGGGGGGGGGGGGGGAAGCGGGAGTTGGGTTGGGTCCAGTCGGGGGGGGGGGGGGGGGGGGAAGTCAGGTCGGGTCCAGTCGGGGGGGGGGGGGGGTGGGGGCCGGGAGTCGGGTCGGGTCCAGTCGGGGGGGAGGAGCGGGAGTCGGGAAGCGGAAGTCGGGAGCGGGAGTCGAGGCGGGTCGGCAGGAAGCAGGAGCTGGGCGTGGGAGGAGCCTTATGCACGCAGCCTCAGTAAGGCCATTCGGCCAGGGCTAGGGGCTGCGTGCTTCTGGCCCCTCCCACACAGTTTCAGGTGCCTGGAGCTACTGCACTTGCGCGCCCACTGTAGCGTGCATATGCAGAGGTCCCGGCACTGTTTTCAGCGCAGGGACCTGGCTCCGCCCCCTACAGCTCCTGCTGCACTGCGCCGAGGGCCAGAGAACCTGCAGGGAGGTGGAGAATCTGGAGGTTTTTTTTAGGCGCACTTTGTGGCGTGAAAAACGGGCGTCCAGGTCGGGTCCAATGTGTGCAGTTTTGGTCTCCACATTTAAAGAAGGATATACTTGCACTGGAGACTGTTCAGAGAAAGTTCACGAGATTGATTCCAGAGATGTAGGGGTTGACTTATGAAGATAGGTTGAGTAGGTTGGGACTATACTCATTGGAGATCAGAAGAATGAGAGGTGATCTTATCGAAACATATAAGATAATGAGAGGGCTCGACAAGTTGGATGCAGAGACGATATTTCCACTCATAGGGAAACTAAAACTAGGGTACATAGTCTCAGAATAAGGGGCAGCCCATTTAAAACTGAGATGAGGAGGAATTTCTTCTCTCATTGGATTGTAAATCTGTGGAATTCTCTTGCCCAGAGAGCTGTGGAGGCTGGGTCATTGAATGTATTTAAGGCGGTGATAGACAGATTTTTGAGCGATAAGGGAATAAAGGATTATGGGGAGTGGGCTGGGAAGTGGAACTGAGACCATGATCAGATAAGCCTTGATCTTATTAAATGGTGGAGCAGGCTCGAGGGGTCAAATGGCCGATTCCTGCTCCTATTTCTTGTGTTCTTGTGTTAAGTGTATAATGTGGGGGAGTGAAATTATCCACTTTGGTTGCTAGCAAGAATGGAAAAACAAATATTTTTGAAACGGTGAGAGACTAGTAAATGTTGGAATTCAGAGTAATTTGGGTGTCCTTGTAATCACAGAAAGATAACATGCAGGTACAGTAAGCAATAAGGAAGGCAAATGGTATGTTAGCCTTTATTGCAAGGGGTTTGGAGTACAAGAGTAAAGAAATCTTGCTGCAATTATTTAGAGTTTTGATGCGATCACACCTGGAGTATTTGTGTACAGTTTAAATCTCCTTATCTAAGGAAGGATATGCTTGCTTTGGCGAGGGTGCAATGAAGATTCATTAGATAGATTCCTGGGATAAAAGGGCTGTCCTATGAGGAGAAATTGAGTAAAATGTGCCTATATTCTCTGGAATTTAGAAGAATGAGAGGTAATCTCATTGAAACATACACAATTCGTAGAAGGCTTGACAGGGTAGATGCTGAGAGTCTGTTTCCACTGCCTGGAGACTCTAGAACTACACAGTCTCATGATAAGAGTTCGGCTATTTAGGACTGAGATGAGGAGAAGTTTCTTCACTCAGGGTTGTGAATCTTTGGAATTCTCTACCCCACAGGACTGTGGGTGCTCAATCCATGAGTATATTAAAGACTGACATTGATAGATTTTTGGACACTAAGAAAATCAACGGATACGAGGATAGAGTGGGAAAATGGAGTTGAGGTAGAAGTTCAGCCATGAATGGTGAAGCAGGCTTGAGGGGCCGTATGGTCTATTCCTGCTCCCATTTCTTGTGTTATTATAATCCAGTTGTTTCTGAGCAAAACAATGGATAGATCTTAACTTCAACTGATAGAACACATTATTGTTATTGGAGAAAAATAGATTGTTTTTTGAAGGTATACGTGTCTTTATTTTGCAAACTGCAGTTTCTTCCACTTGATCAGGGACATCAAAAATTTACAACAATATGCATCCTTAAACTTCACATTACTCGCCAGCTATAGAAATCCACAGCGCAGAAGGAGGCCATTTTGGCCCATCGTGTCCGCACCGGCCGACAAAGAGCCATAGGGCCCTCGATAAGTGGCCCTGAAGATTACATATAAACCTATGAACAATGAAGGACAGGTAAAGGGGTTACATATAATTACTGACTTCTGATGACATATAACTGCAAAAACTTGCATTTATATAGCGCCTTTATCATAGTAAAATGTCCCAATTCACTTCACAAAAGTTTTATCGAATGAAATTTGACATCGAGCCATATAAGGCGATATAAGGACAGATGACCAAAAGCTTGATCAAATATATCGGTTTGAAGGAGCGCATTAAAGGAGGAGAGATAGCGAGGTGGAGGTTTAGGAAATAAATTCCAGAGCTTAGGGCCTAGGCAGCTGAAGGCACCGCCAACATTGGTGCAGCGATTAAATCAGGAATGCGCAAGGGGCCACAACTGGAGGAGTGTAGAGATCTCAAAGGCTTGTAGGGTTGGAAAGGTTACAGAGAAAGGGAAAGGCAGGTATTGGAGGGATTTAAAAACAATGAGGAGAATGTTTTAATTGAGGTTTACTGGACCGGGAGCCAATATAGGTCAGTGAGCACAGTGGTGACAGGTGAACGGGACTTGGTGCGAGTTAGGAGTTAGCAGCAGAGCTTTGGATGAGTTCCAGTTTATGTAGGGTGGAAGATGGGAGGCCGGCCAGGAGGGTATTGGAATAGCCAAGTCTAGAGCCATGGATGAGGGTTTCAGCAGCAGATGAGGTGAGGCGGGACAGAGTCGGGCAATGTTATGGAGGTGGAAGTAGGCAGTCTTGGTGATGAAGCATATATGTGGTCAGAAGCTCATCTCAGGGTCATATACGACACTAAGGTTGCAAACAGTCTGGTTCAGCTTCAGACAGTTGCCAGGTAGAGGGATGGAGTCGGTGCCCCATAAAAATACATTTATTTATGCACACATAAATTCACACATCTATCTTGAGCCAGACTATGTACTCTTCAGTATCATGAGCTACAAGAGGAAAGTGGGCTGTGAAGTCAGGGCTCTGAGAAAATTGTTTTATGGAGCGTAAGGACGTCATACCCTTGAGATGTAACCCAACTTTCTTTTACTTTCTACACTACCATTTTAAGCAGATGACAATTTGAGCATGCAGTTCAAACAAGATCCAATACCTACATATGAAGAAAGACTGGATCGACTAGGCTTATATTCACTGGAATTTAGAAGAATGAGAGGGGATCTCATAGAAGCATATAAAATTCTGACAGGATTGGACAGGTTAGATGCAGGAAGAATGTTCCCGATGTTGGGGAAGTCCAGAACCAGGGGTCACAGTCTAAGGATAAGGGGTAAGCCATTTAGGACCGAGATGAGGAGAAACCTTTTCACCCAGAGAATTGTGAGCCTATAGAATTCTCTACCACACAAAGTTGTTGAATCCAATTCGTTGGATATATTCAAAAGGGAGTTAGATGTGGTCCTTACCGCTAAAGGGATCAAGGGGTATGGAAAGAAGGCAGGAGTGGGGTACCGAAGTTGCATGATCAGTCATGATCATATGGAATGTTGGTGCAGGCTCGAAGGGCCGAATGGTTTGCTCCTGCACCTATTTTCTATGTTTCTACCAGTGACTGGCCTATTACAGTGTTGGAGCAGTAAGCAGAGATCAGCTGGTAGGAATGCATGAGGATGCTGTTGCTGATAGATCATAGAATCATCAAATGGTTGCAGCATGGAAGGCGACCATTCGGCCCATTGAGCCTGGCTCTCTGCAAGGGCACCTCAGCTAGTCCCACTCTCCCACCTATTCCCCGTAGCCTTCCAAATTTTTTTCTTTGAGCTACTTATCCAACTCTCTTTTGAAAGCTGTGATTGAGCCCACCAGTTGAGGCCAAACCTGTGTTTTATACAGGTTCATTTTCATATCCACGCTTTTGTACTCTATACCTCTATTCATGAAGCCCAGGATCCCATAAGATTTTTTAAACTGCTTTTTCAACCTGCCCTCCCACTTCAACGATTTGTGCACATACACCCACTTTAGGCTTGTACCCTTTAGTTTATATCGCCTCTCCTCATTCTTTCTGCCAAAATGTATCACTTTGCACTTTTCTGCATTAAATTTCATCTCCCATGTGTGTGCCCATAACATGTCCTCTTGAAGTCTATCATTATCCTACTCACTGTTCACTATACTTTCAAGTTTTGTGTCATCTGCAAATTTTGAAATTGTGCCCTGTGCACCCACATCCAAGTCATTAATATATATATCAAGAAAAGCTGTGGTCCTAGTACCGACCCCTGGGGATCACTGCTGTATACCTTCCTTCAGTTTGAAAAATAACCGTTCCCTACTACTCTCTGTTTCCTCTCACTAAGCGAATATTGTATCCATACTGCTACTGTCCCTTTTATTCCACGGGCTTCAACTTTGCTGGCAAGCCTATTATGTGGCATTTTGTCGAACACCTTTTGGAAATCCATGTATACCACATCAACTGCATTGCCCTCATCAACCCTCTCTGTTACCTCATCAAAAGACTCAATCAAGTTGGTTAAACACAATTTACCTTTAACAAATCTGTGCTGGCTTTCCTTAATTATTCCACACTTGTCTAACTGACTGTTTATTTTGTCTTTGATGATTATTTCGAAAAGTTTTCCCACTACCGGGGTTAAACTGACTGGCCTGTAATTGCTGCGTTTATCTTTACACGCTTTTTTTGAACAAGGGTGTAACATTTGCAATTCTCCAGTCCTCTGGCACCACCCCCGTTTCTAAGGAGGATTGGAAGATTATAGCCAGTACCTCCGCAATTTCTTCCTTCACCACGCAATGTCCTAGGATGCATCCCATCCGGTACTGGTGACTTATCTACTTTTAAGTACAGCCAGCCTTTCTAGTACCTTGTCTTTATCAATTTTTAACCCATCCAGTATCTCCACTGCCTCCTCCTTCATCATGTCTATGGCAGCATCTTCCTTGGTGAAGACAGATACAAAATACTCATTTAGTACCTCAGCCATGCCCTCTGCCTCCATGCGTAGGTCTCCTTTTTGGTCCCGAATCGGTCCCACCCCTCCTCTTACTACCTGTTTACTATTTAAATACCTATAGAAGACTTTTGGATTACCTTTTATGTTGGCTGCCATTCTATTCTTATACCCTCTCTTTGACCCTCTTATTTTCTTTTTCACCTCTCCTCTGAACGTTCTATAGTTAGCCTGTTTCTCAGATATATTCTCAAACTGATATCTGTCATACATGCTCTTTCTCTGCTTCTTACTCTCTATCTCTTTCGTCATCCAGGGAGCTCTGACTTTAATTGCCCTGCCTTTCCCCCTAGTGGGAATGTCCCTAGATTGTACCTGAACTATTTCATCTTTAAAGGCAGCCCATTGTTCCACTACAGTTTTGCCTGCCAATCTTTGATTCCAATTTACCCAGGCCAGATCAGTTCTCATCTCACTGAAATTGGCCTTCAACCAATTAAGTATTTTTACTCGAGATTGCTCCCTGTCCCTTTCCATAGTTAATATAAATCTTATGACACTATGATCACTGTTTCCTAAATGTTCCCCTACTGACACTTGCTCCACTTGACCTACCTCATTCCCCAGAACCAGATCCAGCAATGCCTCCTTTGTTGGGCCAGAAACATACTGATCAAGAAAGTTCTCCTGAACACACTTCAGAAATTCTTCCTCCTCTCTGCCCTTACTATTCCAATTTATTTTAGGATAGTTGAAATCCCCCATTATCGTTATTCAATAGTTCTTGCATTTCTCCCCAAATTTGTTCCTCCATATTTTCCCCACTAGTTGGTGGCCTATAGAATACACCTAGTAGTGTAATGGCACCTCTATTTTTTTCTGAGCTCTAGTCATATAGATTCTGACCTTGACTCCTTCAGGACATCCTCTCTCTCCAGCATTGTAAAATTCTCCTGAACCAGTACTGCTGCACCACTTCCTATCTTTCCTGAACACCCTATATCCAGGAAAAATTAATACACAATCTGATCTGTTTTTGAGCTAGGTCTCCGTCATTGCCACGACATCATATTCCTATGTGGCTATTTGCGTCTGCAGCTCACCAACCTTGTTTACTATGCTTCGTATGTTCACATATATACACTGTAAACCTATCTTAGACCAGTTCTCTCTTAGTCTGATCCCACCTAATACCTAACTATTTCTTACTTTAGTGCTATACATCTTCCAATCCTTTGTTTCTCCTTTCTAATGCTACATCCTGGTGCCCATCCCCCTGTCAACTTAGTTTAAACCTTCCCCAAATAGCAAACCTCCCCGCGAGGATATTGGTACTGGCTCTGTTGAGGTGAAATCAGTCCGGCCTGTCTAGGTCCCACCTTCCCAGAACTGGTCCCAATGCCCCAGGAATCTGAAGCCCTCCCTCCTGCACCAACTCTCCAGCCACACATTCATCATCTGTCCTCCTATTTCTATACTCACTCGTATGTGGCACCGTGAGTAATCCAGAGATTACTATCTTTGAGGTCCTGTTTTTTAATCTCTTTCCTAGCTCCCTAAAATCTGCCAGCAGGACCTCATCCCTCTTTCTATCTATGTCATTTGTATCAATATGGACCACAACCTCTGCCCCCCTTAGCATGTTCTGCAGCCACTCAGTGACATCCTTAACCCTGGCACCAGGGAGGCAACATACCACCCTATAGTCACATCTACGGCCACAGAATCGCCTCTCTGCTGCTATCCTAACTATCGAATCCCCTACAACTATTGCTTGCCTGACCTTCCTCCTCCCACCCTATACAGCTGAGCTACTCGTGGTCTCATGGACTTGGCTTTGGCTGTATTCCCCAGAAGAACCATCGCCCTCACCAGTACTCAGAACAGAATACTGGTTGGAGAGCAAGAGATACTCAGGATACTCCTGCACTAGCTGCCTGGTTCTCCTCTTCTGCCTGGTGGTCACCCATTCCCTCGCTGCCAGCACACTCCTTTGCTGCGGGGTGACCACCTCTTGAAATGTGCTATCCATGTAGCCTCGCGGATGCACCGCAATGATGCCAGTTGCTGCTCCAGCACCAAAAGCCGGAGTCAAGCTTCTCCCGCTGACGCCACCTCCTACACGTGTGGTTGTCCAGGACACGGGAAGCATCCTGGAGTTTACACATGGCACAGGATGTGCATTCCGCTGGACCGAGCTGCCCAACCATTCCTTTATTAATTTTACAGAAACATAAGATTAAAATGTATCTAAGTAAATTTATTAATATAATATAGCATTAACAGTTACTAAATTAATATAGCATTAACAGTTGCTAATATAATATAGCATTAACAGTTACTAATTTAATATAGTATTAAAAGTTACTTAAGTTCCTGCTTTATCCCTAGCCAGCTATTTTTTAATTATCTTTGGAGAACTTACTCCATTGGAAGATATTGTAACCAAGAAGGCAACTTGAGGGATGACATGACTTGTGCATAGGATGACTGTTACAAGTTTGGGTCACCTTAGCTTTTGCCCTGGGTACAATAGCAGTGATCAGTCCTATAAGTGGTTTCAGAGTCTCAAATTCAGGAGTGCGCCCATACTGCCCAATATTTAATATACAATATTGTAACCCAAACGTGTAATGATAGGAACCCCTTGTGATCGAACTAGATATTGTGTTTTAGGTAGCGGTTTTTGTGTGCTTCTCCAATCTTTCTGAAGGAAACACAGGGGCTGGCTTTTCAGCTCATTTGTGCCTCTATTTGTGCTCCGGAGGGATGGTAAATGGTGTTTCTTGGCGTAACGCCGAGGTCCAGCTTTTACCACCCAGCCAGCAAATTCAGCTCATGGTTTGCGGTGGCACCAAAACTTACCGCCCTGCCATCTAGTTTCACTGTGATCATGATGCCAATCATCGTGCAACACTTCGCTAGCATCCCGGATGCAAAATTTGGACCCAATGCCTCATTTAATGCCCACCCCAGGAAACGTCTGAAAAAACAAGTGTTTCCTGGGTCCAGCAGCCAGTATTAGCAGCACTTTTAAATGAAGGGATGAGAGGGACGGTTGCGCACATCATGTTGCGTGAAGCTCCGACTTGCAAATGGCACTTTTATCTGCCATTATCCTGCCCTTACAACTTCAGTTAGAGAATTTAATGGGAGCATTACTAGTTTGCCAGCGTATCCTGCTCCATGCTATTGCCAGGCGGCGTCAAACTAGAAGAAGGGCTCTTGGCCACGTTGGCCCACGGATGAGGAGACCAAAGACGTCGGGTGTGGGGGGGGGGGGGGGGGTGTGGGGAAGGTTTTACAGACACTAATGCTCAGATGTCCAGCTCTCAGATAAGCAGTATGTGAGAAGGCTGTGCTTCCCAAAGGAAGTGCTGACAGAAATATGCCATCTCCTACAGGCAGACCCATGCCTGCACCGCTCTGGAGGCATCCTTCAATACTCCTTTCAACAAGTATCCAAATTCATTGTGGTGTGCTGCATGTTGCACAACTTGGCCATCATGAGGGGCCAGGCATTGCCAGTAGGGACTGCATGCCCATCACAGGAGAAGGAGGATAACAAACATAAGAAATAGGAGCAGGATTAGGTCATTCGGCCCATCAAGCTTGCTCCGCCATTCAATAAGATCATGGGTAATCTGATCATGGACTTAGTTCCACTTCCCTGCCCGCTCCCCAAAACCCTTTACTCCCTTATCGCTCAAAAATCTGTCTATAAGAGGAGCTTGGCGAGGCCTCCATTAGATAGCCACACCATCCACGGGGGAGGCAGCGTGGAGATGCTGCCAGACCAAGAATCGCACGTCGCCAGCTCATAATGGACCGGCTCTCCTAAATAGAGAAAACTGAGGGATGCTGTGTGTTAATACTGGAAATGCTAAAAGCACATCTCCGGTGAATGTTGGAATGATGCACAAGACACCAATGACAAATGATGATTCATATATTTTACTGTAACAAAGCCACAAAAACTTCCCTCACCAAAATAAAATCATACAATATACAATGTTATGTTGCAGGGCACTAAACAACAATCAAGTTCCTTAAATCAACAAAAAAAATTTCAGCTTGGGCGCAAAAAGTTCCTTGTGTAACGCTTGATTTTGCACCCCCGATCATGGAATCTTATTTTTTGCCCAATTTTGCACACGAGCATGCAAACTTTTTCCAGGCAGTATCAGGACCACCCCGCCTCCATTACAGTCCCGAAATCTCAAAAGCTGAAAATCCAGCCCTTAGTGAGACATGGGCAGAAATGAATTGTTAAACTCTTTTATTTTATAGACAGCAAGTAAATGTACAAAATAACAGATGGAATAAAATCCCACTTTGATTCAACTAACTGCCAAACCCTCCTCAAGAACAAGAACAATAATAAAAACACGCCACATGATCCCCATTAGTGGGCTGGTTAGGCAGCCTTCCTGTCCTGACTAGCTTTGAGTTTAATAGGAGTATGTTTCCCCTCACTAAGCCAGGCGTTCTCCCCAGACACAGCTGATTGATTGATTTCCCATGTGTCTCTTTGTCCTGTTTCTTTGTGTGCCCAGCTGTTCCTCTGACTCCTCTCCCAATCACTGATTCACCAGCAGGCCTGTAAAAAAAAGCGTCTACCTCCCAGTTGCCCCGCCCCTTGTGGTGTAGGTTTAAAACAAACATGAAATGAGATCACTGACTCTAGCTATGACCTGCAACATCCCAAAAGCTTGCTCATCTGGCTTTAATACACATCTTTAATGCCTCCGGTTGGAAAAAAAACCTCTGCAAATTCACTTTGTTTTAAAACACACAATACTTCAACATTGTTCATCCATAAATCCTTTCCTGGGAGAAAAAAAATATTAAAAATCCCAAAACATGGCAATGACTCCACCCAACCCTCAATTTTGCCTCAAATAGGAATATTAATTTGTATGTATTTATGTCTTATGTATGAGTATATAAGATAAGTCAGGTGCACAGCATTTTCTTCTTTCAAAAGTTACAGCCCAAAATTGGCCAATAAACTTCACAAAAATGTAAATGAAAGTGAAAGTGAATAGGGCATCAAGGCAATAAAGTTCACTAAACTTATTTCTCACTCTCTGAATATTAGCAAATATGTCTCTGATGTTTGAACTAAATTGGTTAATATTAGTTCATAGGCAGAACCTTGATTTTTTTAAATTCAACAGTATTACTTTATTACTAAAGTTATTGTTATTGTTGCCAGAAAGTCTGAACAATAGCCCTGATCCCAACCCCCTTTTGGATTCCATACAAGTTCAACATGATACAGGACTAGGCCATTTAGTACCTCGAGCCTGTTCTGCTATTCAATGAGATCATGGCTGATCTGTGACCTAACTCTATATACCCGGCTTTGCTCCATATCCCTTAATACCTTAGGTTAACAGAAATTTATCAATCGTAGATTTAAAATTAACAATTGACTGAGCAGCAAGTGCCATTTGAGGAAGAGAGTTCCTAACTTCGCCCACCCTTTGAATGTAGAACTGTTTCTTAACTTCACTCCTTAAAGGCCTAGCTCTAATGTTTGGGTTATGTCCCCATGTCCGACAGGCTATGTCCCCTAGTTCTCTTGAGGGTGCGAACCTGCTCGACACTGAGCTGGGTTTCAAACTTTACAAGTCCATCAGCAAACCTCCAATTTCTAGCTTGAAAACATTACCTATATGACCCTACCTCACCCATGCTCTGATCAAGATCATCACCCACACTTTTGTTACATAAGAACATAAGAAATAGGCGCAGGAGTAGGCCATTTGGCCCCTCAAGCCCGCTCCGCTATTTAATAAGATCATGGCTGATCTGATCTTGGCCTCAACTCCACTTTCCTGGCCCTTCAATCCTCTGTAGTTCAAAAAGCTGTCAATCTTCTCCTTGAATATCTTCAATGACTCAGCCTCCACAGCTCTCAAGGGTAGAGAATTCCAAAGATTCACCACCCTCGGAGAGAAGAATTTCCTCCTCTTCTCCATCTTAAATGAGCAACCCCTTATTCTGTTACCGCCTGATTCATTTTTTCCAATGCTCAATGGGCCCCTGAGCTCCACCCCACTGAATCTAATTTATCCAGAACTCTACCATCAACATTCTTATCCTGTACAAATCCCACTCATGTATCTCCTCTATCCTTGCTGATGCATTGTTTTTCCCACCCTCAAAATTCTCATCGCTCATCTTCAATCCCTTAATGGCCTTATTTGGCAACCTCGGTTAGCCCTATGACCTTGCCCCATGCGCTCTGTTTTTCCAGCTCTAGTGCATTGTGTTCTCTACCCTCCTTCCCCTCTACCATCAGTACCAGAGCCTTCAGCCATTTTACCCCACACTCAGGCATTCCCTCACTAAATCAATTTGTCCTACTTACAAAGTCTCCTTAAAAGTTCCTCTCCAACAGCTTCTGCCACCTCCCCAACCTCTTTCCTATTTTTGTTTGGGTCTGATCCCAATTGGGATATTTTGTTGCATTAAAGACACTATAAAGATTAACTGAGAGTTGAGGGGGGGGGGGGGGGTGGAACGACTATTCCAGACTATCTAGAACAGCAATTACTACACAACATGCTTATCACAGAGGGACAAAATCCTAAAGGAAGAGACAATAGAATCTGATAGAATTATAGAATCATAGAATGATAGAATGATTCAACACAGAAGGAAACCATTTAGTCCGTCGTGCCTGCTCTTTGAAAGAGCAATATGATTAGTCCTAGTGCCTTGTTCTTTTCTCATAGCCCTGAATATATTCCCCTTCAAATAGTTATCCAATCTTTTGCATAACTACATGTTTTTTGAGGCATAATTGAACTTGGAACTGTAACATGGGTGGGGTGGGGCACAAATGTGAAGAAGGGCATTAAGAACATAAGAATTAGGAGCAGGAACAGGAGCAGGCCATTCAGCTCCTCGAGCCTGCTCCACCATTCAATAAGATCAATTCTAATCTTCTACCTCAACTCCACTTCCCTGCACTATCCCCATATGCCTTGATTCCCTTAATATTCAAATATCTAATGGTCTCTGTCTTGAATATACTCAACTGAGCTTCCACAGCCCTCTGGGGTAAAGAATTACAAAGATTCACCACCCTCTGGGCCCAAGTTTCCGCCCTCTGGAAAAACGGCACATCTCGATAAGGTGCGTCGACTTTCTGGAAGAAAAAGGGCGCCGAAAACTTACCTTGTGATTCTCCGGTCTCCTCAGGACATCTTCGTGCTCGGCGTGGCACGGCACAGCACAAGGGGTCGGGGTCGGGGTCAGGTCCCGGCGTTGAAAACAGTGCTGGGACCTCTGCACATGCGCGCTAGAGTGTGCGCGCATGTGCAGTAGCTCCAGGCCCCCGAGGCTGTGTGGGAAGGCCCCAAAGCACGCCGCCCCTAGCCCTGGCCGAATGGGCTCACCGGGACAGCGAAGATCGGACTCGGGGCGGCAAAGATCGGACTCGGGCCCCCCTCCTCTTCAGTTTCAGCTCCCGCTCCCCCCCATTCAGGTCCCGCCGGTTCCACCCCCCACCCTGTTCAGGTGCCGCTCCGGCTCTCCACCCCCCCCCTCCCTTTCAGGTCCCGCTCTGGCTCTCCCCCCCCCCACCCCCACCTCCCTTTCAGGTCCCGCTCTGGCTCCCCCCTCCCTCCCCCCTCTGATTCTTCCCCCCCCTCCTCTCCTCTCCTTCCCCCGTGCCTCCCTCCTCTCCGACCTCTCTCCCCCCCTCCCTTCCCTCCTCTCCTCTCCCTCCCCCCACTGTCAGAAACACAGAGAGAGAGAGACACTGACACAGAGAGAGAGAGAGAGAGAGACACTGGGGGGCCCCATCCCAGCACGCTGTTGGAGGGCTCTCGGTGCTGCAGTCGGTGAGTAGAAACTTAATTTTTTATTTATTGAATTTTTTAATTTTTAATTTTTTAATTTTTTTTGATTGATTTATTGGTTGATTTATTTATCATTCATTATTGATGATGGCTCTTTATTTGTAAAAGTGAACTGTTTAATGTTTGTAAACGTCCCTCCTCCTCTTCCCCCCCCCCCCTCCATCTCTCGTTCCTACACCTGATTTCTAAGTGTAGGCAAGGTTTTTCTGAGCGTACAAAAATCTACACTTACTCCATTCTAAGTTAGTTTGGAGTAAGTTTTCGCTGCCTAAACTTGCAAAACAGGTGTATGTGGCGGGACACGCCCCCTTTTGAAAAAGAAAAATCTGTTCGAAAATGGAACTATTCTAACTCACTAGAACTGGAGCAAACTAAATGCTGAGAATTGCAACTTCTAAGATGCTCCATTCTAAACTGGCCGAAACTTGAGCCCATTGAGTGAAGACATTTCTCCTCATCTCAGTCCTGAATGGCCGACCCCTTATTCTGAGACTGTGACCCCCGGTTCTAAATTCCCACAAAGGGGAAACATCTTCCCTGCAGCTATCCTGTCAAGCCCTATAAGAATGTTGTATATTTCAATATCACCTCTCATTCTTCTAATGAGATAGGCCTAGTCTATTCAATCTCTCCTCATAGGACAATCAGGAATCAGTCTGGTGAACATTTGTTGCAAGTATATCTATGGCAAGTATATTCTTCCTTAGGTAAGGAGACCAAAACTGCACACAATACTCTCGGTGTGTCTCGCCAGGGCCATTGCAGTAATATAATTGCAGTATGACATCTTTACTCTTGGACTCAAATCCTCTTGTAATAAAGGCCAACATACCATTTGCTTTCTTAATTGCTTGCTGTACTTGCATGTTAACTTTCATTGATTCGTGTACAAGGACACCCAAGTCTCTTTGAACACCAACATTTCCCAATCTCTCAGTTTAAAAATTACTCTGTTTTTATATTTTCCTACCAAAGTGGATAACTTCACATTTTTCCACATTATTTTCCATTTGCCATGTTCTTGCCCACTCACTTAGCCTGTCTAAATCTCCTTGAAGTCTCTTTGCATCCTCCTCACAATTTACATTTCCACCTAGCTTTGTGTCATCATCAAACTTGGATATATTACATTTAGTCCCCTCATCCAAATCATTGATATCGATTGTGAATAGCTGAGATCTAAGCACTGATCCTTGCTTAAGGTTCCAAAACACTTTTCACTGTGGATTTGCAGCAATTATTTCCCCAAGAAAACCTGACCTTGGTTATGTTCACAGGAAGGGTTAGGAGATGGGGAAACTGAAGGGTAAGCCAAGAATTATACCTCACCCAACCTCGACTAATCTGCTCCAGTGCAGTAAGAGTGGGGTGAGGTACAAACCCAATTCTAGACCATGCCTTGCCCCCGTTCTTGTGTGGTATTGTGGTTGTGCATTTGATTACTTATGGTTTAGTGGGAATGGGTGGGGTTGGAATTTTTTTCTGACAATCTTGAAAAACCATTGCTTTTCACAATCAATTTTAAGCTTCACAAATTCTCAGTTTGGTCTTACAAAACCAAATATGTCTGAATGCTCAGTTCTACCTATGAGATCCCTTCATAAAAATTGAACACAACTGAATGAATCCACAATATTTCATGCATAAAAATAAATCTTAGTTAGAAATCGTTGCTATTAATGTGATCTGTGTTCTTCTGCAAGATCAGTTGAGACATAACTTCTTATTTTCAATATAGCCTGCTGTTGGAAGATAATGTTAAAAAGAATGCTGGTTTGATTATGGACTTGGGGAGCTGAACTAGGTGCACTCACCGCCCATTGACACCGCGTTTTCTGGGCAGTCTCCTCTCAGAGCGTGTTTGGTGGAGGCCTCCCGCCGGCGGGGAGGGAAAACAACTGGGGATCGCCCGCTGACGTGTAACACGCGTAAGTGTCCTCCCGCCTGCCGAGCTGCCAGTTTGGTCCGGGCGGGAGCCCGCTGCAGCAGGGGAAAGGGCCGCCACATGGAGGCAGGTCTAACCTCAACAGTAACAGCAAAAAAAGTTAGTAAACTTCTCTTTATTTTTTTTCCAGCGATTCAGGTGGATGGGATCCCCTGAAAATTTTCCATTTTTTGTTTGGAAATGTTTATTTTTAATCTGTTCCCCCTTCCCTGGATCCAACGCAATCCTCGGCGGCATTTTGCCAAGGATTGCATTTGCCGCCGAGATTAGGATCTTCCGCCCGCTGCCGCCCAGATTCATGGTGTAAATCCTTTTTTTGCTGACGGGCGGTCTTTCCAGGACTTTTCATGAAAGTTCCGCCCAAATTACCATCAGAATCATAGAAACATAGAAAATAGGTGCAGGAGTAGGCCATTCGGTCCTTCGAGCCTGCACCACCATTCAATAAGATCATGGCTGATCATTCACCTCAGTACCCCTTTCCGGCTTTCTCTCCATACCCCTTGATCCCTTTAGCCGTAAGGGCCATATCTAACTCCCTCTTGAATATATCCAACAAACTGGCATCAACAACTTTCTGCGGTAGAGAATTCCACAGGTTAACAACTCTCCGAGTGAAGAAGTTTCTCCTCATTTCGGTCCTAAATGGCTTACCCCTTATCCTTAGACTGTGTCCCCTGGTTCTGGACTTCCCCAACATCGGGAACATTCTTCCTGCATCTAACCTGTCCAGTCCCATCAGAATTTTGTATGTTTCTATGAGATCCCCTCTCATCCTTCTAAACTCCAGTGAATACAGGCCCAGTCGATCCAGTCTCTCCTCATATGTCAGTCCTGCCATCCCGGGAATCAGTCTGGTGAACCTTCGCTGCACTCCCTCAATAGCAAGAATGCCCTTCCTCAGATTAGGAGACCAAAACTGAACACAATATTCCAGGTGAGGCCTCACCAAGGCCCTGTACAACTGCAGTAAGACCTCCTTGCGCCTGTACTCAAATTCTCTAACTATGAAGGCCAACATGCCATTTGCTTTCTTCACCACCTGCTGTACCTGCATACCAACTTTCAATGACTGATGTACCATGACACCCAGGTCTCGTTGCACCTCCCCTTTTCCTAATCTGCCGTCATTCAGATAATATTCTGCCTTTATGTTTTTGCCACCAAAGTAGATAACCTCACATTTATCCACATTATACTACATCTGCCATGCATTTGCCCACT